>NC_041783.1:1137500-1437500 GCF_900090045.1 Plasmodium malariae
AAAACTCATTTGTTTTTAACACATACTATTATATCGTAAATTTTAACTTTTATTTTGTATTCGTATTCATCATTTTTTCTATATTTTTTTCATTTTGTTTATTCGGTTTAGGCTTCATACACACGTGACAAAATTATGGTGCGAAAAAAGTTTTAGGAAAATACACTATTTACCAAAAAAAAGAAAAAATAATACAATACAATTAAATACAGCAGAATGAAATAAAATAATATAAAACAAAACAAAACAAAACAAAATAAAACAAAACAAAACAAAACGAACCACTTTTCTTTGTTCTAAGTCGTACCACATTTCATTAAAAAAAATAAAATAAAATAAAAAAATACTACATTACGACGAACGACCGTGCAACGCTAAGTAAAGCAAAAAAAAAAAAAAAAAAAAAAAAAAGAGAAAGAAAAAGAAAAAGGAAAAGGAAAAAAAACACATATAAACACATACGTACACAAACATATGCATACGTACACAAACATATGCATACGTACACAAACATATGCATACGTACACATATAAACACGTACGTACACATATAAACACGTACGTACACATATAAACACGTACGTACACATATAAACACGTACGTACACATATAAACACGTACGTACACATATAAACACGTACGTACACATATAAACACGTACGTACACATACATATGCATACGTCCATATACATCCCCATACATAGATATACATACTTGAACATAATCACAGCGCCAAAGCAAGAGTAATATGTACACTTCTTAATCGCGCGGGTATAATAAATAAAATGAGTCTGTGTGTATCTCTCTGTTTGCTGGTCTTCCTAATTGTAGAGATACCTACTGGTATGACTTTTTATGTAGGAAAGGGTAAAAGGGCATGCTTTATATCTTCTGCATCCTCATATGGAGGAATTAACATGATGGCTGACAAGGGAACAGTGGTGTATGGATCTTTGAAAAGTAGAGCAGTGGGGGCAAAAAACGCAGAGGGTAATGTTAAGGTAATGAATTATGATAACGAAATGCTGCTTACTAACAAGTTAGAAGATAAAAAAAGGGACGATCATATAGGGGAAAAAACGATTAGGAAAAGAATAACCCACAATGTAGAAGCAGTAGTAGAGGGCACTACTAGTGCTAACAAAACTGATGTAGAAAAAAAAAACTACTCTGATTTTAATATATATATTGAGAATAATAAAATAAAAGAATACATATCTGATATTGATATAACAAAGGAAGAAATATGTACTTTATATGAGGATATGCATATGGGAAGAATGTTTGAAAATTTAGTAGCAAAATTATATTATAGTAAAAAAATTAATGGTTTCGTTCATTTGTATAATGGACAAGAAGCAATAAGTTCAGGGATCATAAAAAATTTAACCATTTCCGACTTCGTTACTAGTACATATAGAGATCATGTGCATGCCATTAGTAAAGGGGTACCACCAAAAGAGGTTTTAAATGAATTGTATGGAAATTACTATGGAAGTACGAATAAAGGTAAAGGAGGATCTATGCATATTTATAGTAAGACACAAAATTTCATTGGGGGGTTTGGTTTTATAGGAGAACAGATTCCTATAGCCGTGGGCCTTGCCTATAGTATTTTATATAAGCGAGAATTTTCTTCAGATGCATATGGATTTACTGCAGAACAGTGGAAACAAAGGGGGCAAAGGGACGAAGCGTGGGTTGAATCCATTGATGAAAGGGCAAATCAAAATGGAATAGGTTCCGAGGAGGGCCACCATAACAGTAGTAATAATGGTAGCAGTGGTGATAGTGATAGTGGTAGCAGCGGGGAGAGGAGCAAGATTGACGTAGTGGTGTGCTTCCTAGGAGATGGAACGACAAATATCGGTCAGTTCTTTGAGTCATTGAACCTAGCTGCCACGTATAACTTACCCATAATTTTTGTAATAGAAAATAACAACTGGGCTATTGGCATGGAAAATTCTAGAGCCTCGGTAAATGATATTATGAACAATTATACTAAAGGAAAAGCATTTAACATAGAAACATACAAAATAGATGGTAATGATGTTTTAAGTATTTATAAATTAGCCAAAAAAAAAATTAACGATATAAGGAATAGAAAATGTGGACCAGTACTAATTGAAGCTATTACTTATAGGTCCAAAGGACATTCCTTAGCTGACCCAGATGAACTTCGACTCTCTGAGGAAAAAACATCATGGAGAAAAAGAGATCCATTAGTATACTTATCGAATTATATGAAAAAAGAAAATATTGTTGATGAATCATATTTTGAAAAAATTAAAAAAAAAATACAGAATATCCTTGAAGATGCTCAGAATGATGCTAATGAAAATTATAAAAAGAGTCAACATATAGATATATGTCATTTGTTTAAACATAATATTTTTGCTCCTTCTGAAAATACTCCTTATAATAGTCATTATGAAAATTACAAAAAGTTTGATAACTTGTCTCATTCTGATTTGAGGGAATACTATCAAGCTCTTCTTAAAGAGAACGAAAGAAAAAGGAAAAACAAAAAAAATGACATAACTGAAAAATTCGATGAGAAGAAGATCCCCTTGTTAATAGATTAGCATTCCTGAGATGAGCTGTTGATTTACCTTAGAGAGATCTTATTAACTTAACCTCATTTTGTACTTAAAGAAACAGAGGCAGAGGTAGAGGTAGAGGCAGAGGCAGAGGTAGAGGCAGAGGTAGAGGCAGAGGTAGAGGCAGAGGTAGAGGTAGAGGCAGAGGTAGAGGCAGAGGTAGAGGCAGAGGTAGAGGAGGTAGAGGTAGAGGCAGAGGTAGAGGCAGAGGTAGAGGCAGAGGTAGAGGCAGAGGTAGAGGCAGAGGTAGAGGCAGAGGTAGAGGCAGAGGTAGAGCAGAGGCAGAGACATACTTTTTTTTTTTTTTTTTTTTTAACAATGTCCACTGTTTTTCGTGTGAACGGGTAGAGTTTGATATGTCCCATTAGACTTTGCGTATATTGCTTTGTGCAATTTTATCCATACTAATTATATGGAAATATATATATATATATATATATATGCGTATAAATGTATATATGCGTATAAATGTATATATGTGTATAAATGTATATATGCGTATAAATGTATATATGCGTATATATGTATATATGTGTATAAATGTATATATGTGTATATTATGTACATTTGTACGTATGCTTATGTGCGTCTTTTGCTATTTTTTTATGCCCCATCCATTTGCATTTTGGATCATTAACCTCATTATTCTTCGCATTTTATGTCTGTCCTTTCAAATTTGTAGTAAATTTGTGGTTAATTTATTGTAAATAAATGATCCATTTCTTATCCCTTTTGGTTAGCCAAATTGAGATGCCATACACTAACAATTCTCCAGACTGCAGCAAAAAGGAATAACTTTCATAAACATGTGTAAACATCGCATGTTGTGTTAATATTTTTTTTTTTTTTTTTTTTTTTTTTTTTGTTTGCCTTATCTCCATACTACACCCAGAGTAGCATGACAAGTTATAGTGATACAAACGAAAGAGCAGTCATGTATGTACATTTTTTTTTTTCCTTTAACTCAATTCACTCTAATATTAATTGGTCCAATTTTATTACAACGATTTTTATTTTACTTCTTTGAAGAGATAATTTCAATACGAGCTAAAATATAAGAATATAGAAATAGCGAAATGACGATGTAATAATAGGGAGGGGGTGGGGGAGATTGACAAAACAAGTTCAAACAAATATATGTATGATGTGCACATGTTACATATGTGGTTACATATCATAGAAGTACCTTTTGACAGAACATGCCATAGGGATGATGGACTTCCCCTTAACGACGCATGTTTACACACTTCCATCAAATGATGTTATAAAAAATCTTCCATTCAAGGTTTGTGAAAAAAATAAGGTTAATGAAAAAAATAAAAATAAAATAGAATAAAATAAATTGAAATAATAAAAAATTATAAAAATAAATAAAAAAAAAAAAATATATATAAAAAAAAATTCTATAAATGAGCAATAAAAATTTTAATATACTTAAATTAGGGTGCCAAAATAAAATAAAAATATGAACATGTTCATTACGTTTTGTCCAAATGAATTCCAGATTATTTATACTTATGACATATTGGGTAAATAGCAGTATAAAATAAACTACAGCAGCGAAGGAGGATTCAAACGTAGCAGCAAAATAGAAAGTAAAAAAAAATGCGAAAAATGAAATGAAAGAGGAAGCAAGTGTGAACGCAAATGTAAGTATGTATGTAAGGTGTGGTATGAAGCGATACGACGCGACAAAAATTTAGTAAACTGACGAGATGTATGAAATCTCGCTGAACACAAAAATCAAAATAAAACTGCCACTACCTGGGGGGGAACATACATAATGCATACACATTCTGCAAGCTCACATGTGCATGTAGAATGCATAAACGTGTATATTAGTACGCATAAACATGTATAGAAATACGAAAAAACATATATTGATATATAAATAAACATGCTACGTACGTACGCATAAACTTGTTATATACGTATGTACATGCCCGCATTTCTGCTTGCGCAACAAGGGATATACATGTAAACTCCTTAAAAACACATTCATATGAAAAGTGCCCTGTACATATACATAAAACGAGTAATTAAAAAATCGCATTCTTCATATGAACAAGGTCATGTTGTTTAAAGTAAAGCAAATTATACACTTTTACTCTCACATATATAGGGAGATATGCACACATACGTATTCATACATATATACATATATGCTTATCTATATTTATTCCTTCCGCAAATATATGGAGCATTGGTCAGTATTCCTAACCTACTAATCAAAATGACAATTAGGTGTAAAAAACGGGGAGGGGAAATAATAAAAAAAAAAAAAAAAGTGTAAAAACTGGACGGTAAAAAAGAAGTAAAATTAGTGGAGTTGTACAAAAATATGGACATGCACGGACAATGATGATCGTCATTATGAAGTGCTCCTGCCCCATCTGGGTATATATAACTAACGAAGCTGACGAAGCTGACGAAGCTAGCGTAGCTTACGCAACTGACGAAGCTAACGAAACTGACGAAGCTAACGAAACTGACGAAGCTGGCGTAGCTTACGCAACTGACGAAGCTAACGAAACTGACGAAGCTGACGAAACTGACGAAGCTGACGAAACTGACGAAGCTAACGAAGCTAACTGGTAGTCAGCTTGGATCTAAATATAGGGAGACAGGATGCTGTTATCCTGGTCATGCCATAGTTAATAAAATCAAAATCAATTACTGAGTGTATACCTTGTAATAATGCCCATAGCCCCCAATTAATATGAGAACAAACATAAAATGGTTGTATTTCATCAATCAAATTATTAATTGCATCTTCATCTTCCGTATTTAAATAATTTTTAATAAAATTATATTCTTCATCCCTTGAAGGTATTAATTCCCAATCGCAGTTAAAGCCAGCATATTCATTGAAATGATTTGCAATATCATAAGCTCTTTCCATTGGACAAGAGTATTCAAAATCAATGAAAGAAATATTATCATTAGTTGTATTAATAATATTAGAAGATAACAAATCACAATGACATAACACTACTGGAGATTGTTTTCTATTACATAATTCTTCTATTTCTAAAATCAATACTTTTAACATATCAAAATCAATTAGTTTTAATATATTTGCTTCTGAGTTATATGAACAATTTTTTTTTTTTTCTTCTTTTAGTAAATTAAAATATTTCCATATAGTACTCCATAAAAAAGATGGTCTATCTCCTTTCACATTCTGTGAACTTTGCAAATCTTTAAATAACGTATCATTTAGATTAATATCATGTAGTACTCTTAAATTTTGTGCAATTTTTTTTTGATAATTTGAATCTTTTATATTTTCTCTTGTTAAAGCATAACCATCCATAAATTCTTCTATTCTACCATTAGGGAAAAATACATAAATTTTTTTTGAAATATTTTTATCATATAATATACTTGAGATTTTTTTTTCTCTTTCTCTATTAATAATTTCACTAGTCTTAGGTCCATACAACCTTATCAAATATTTCTTTTTTTCTAATTGATCTTCTACTTTTACTAATATATTAGTTATACCTCCATTTATAACTCCAAAATTTAAAGAGTCTATTTTCCTTTCATCTATTAAATCTTTTCCATAATGTAACATAACATATTTACAATATAAATACAATACACTCTTATTTTCAAAAACATTATTTACAAACCTAGTCATAAACTCTTCTACCTTCACCTTTAAGTCCTCCCCCTTCTTTATTACTAAATCCCTTTCAGTTAGAGGCTCTATCCCTTGCTTATTTTTTGTTTCTGTTATTTGTGAGTTCGTCGACGAGATGCTATTAAGGTTCCTTAACGATAAATTATTATTGTACGTGTTGTAGTTGCTGCTATTATTATTACTATTACTGTTGTTGCTAGTACTTCTTGTATTTTTATTCATCCCTTCTCTGTTCCTGTTGTTCGGTGTTTCATCCCCTTCCACCTTTTCCCTGTTATCCGCCATACTAACCAACCTTTTATATATTTTTACCTTTTACCTTATTTTCGTCTTATTTCGAGTTTATTTTATTCAATTTCGTTTTATCTTATTGCGCTGCACTCAATACTACCTAATTTTATTTTAACTAATTTGTTTGTCTATCTACCTTCCTATCTTCCTATCTGCTTATTTTTTTTATTTCCTTTTTGAAGACTGATTATGTTAAATCATAACCCAGCGCACGGGGAAAAGGCGTAAAATAGTTGACCAAAAAAGAAATGGAAAAATGCGCTTGTAGATTAACAGAAATGAAATATAAAATTGCACAATTACAGCACGTTGCTAATAATGTGCGTGTGTGCATATATGGTGAGTGCTTACATACGCTTCTTAATCAGATCAATGTGTAGGCTCGTTCATTGGTATATGCTTGTCGCGTATATACATGTACAATGACAATGTATATATACACGCAGCATGTTGTAGCAAATTTTTTTGCTTACTCCTAAATCAAATGAACAGTAGCATATGGTGCGTGACAATGAAAAAGGAAAGAGAACTCTGTATCACAGCACTTATAATACATTAACAAATATGTTTACATATATATATGTGCATACTTATATGTGCATACTTATATGTGCATACTTATATGTGCATACTTATATGTGCATACTTATATGTGCATACTTATATGTGCATACTTATATGTGCATACTTATATGTGCATACTTATATGTGCACACTTACATGAACATACTTATATGAACATACTCATATATGTATATATATATATATATATATATATATATATATATAAATACATTTGATAATGCACATATATAAATATATATATATATATATATATATATATTTATATGTACATCTCTTAATGTATTTACATGCTGGAAAGTAAAAATATGTATTGACAAAAAATAATGAAAAATATAAAGACGCTTCTTCTCGAACGTTCTGTATACAAGTATAGCATAAGTTGATAAACATTCGCTTGTTTGACAAGTTGTGCATCGTTTATTTCAAAATTGTGTCAACATTATATGTGCACAATTATTTATTCAATTTACAAGAATTCTTATTTTACCATACCTTGTAAATTTAATTTTAAGTAAAAAAAAATTTCTTTCAAAAATGTTCATAATGTTATAACTTAAAAAAATAATAAAGGCAAGAAAGCTGATAAGGGTAAAAATGGAAAAACAGAATAAATCAACAACTGCTACAATTTTCTCTTTAATAGGGATAAATAAAACAAAAAATGAGCTTGCATGTGGTACATACGTATGTACGTATGGTTTACTTGATTTTATTAAAGTGTGAGTAAATTTTTTTTTTTTTTTTTTTTTTTTTTTCTCCTCTTTTAAATCGTTTATACAGATAATAAATCATAAAAATAAATAAAATACATTATAGTATAGCACGTTACAAATATATATCAATGCAATATATCCCATTACAATATATTACATTATATATATATGTATATATATATAACATTTCATTATATCATATCAAATAATATCACGTCTGTTGTGCTACAAATATATACCTGTGCTGACAAAAAGAATAAAAAAACTTGTAAATTATATTTACATAATTAGAAAAGGTTAAGTGAACAAATTGCTTTTAAAGAGTGCTGGCATTAATTTTCTTATACTGAAAAGTATTGCTTGGAAATAAACTAACAAGTATTTTGGATCATTCGTATAATTATAAAAAACAAAATGAGGAAAATATTTTAAAAAATGCGCGTAAAAATGAGCGTAAGAATAAACGTAAAAATATACATAAATTCAAACGTAAAAATATACATAAATTCAAACGTAAAAATATTTATAAATTCAAACGTAAAAGTAAAAAACAGTCAAAACAGTTTGTCACATGTATTTAAAAATTTTTTAAATAGTAAATTTTACTATTTCAAATTTTACAGAAAATACATATTAATAAAAATAGGTTTGAGATCAAAAGGTACGGTTGAGAAAAAAGGAGAGATATACATTTACACATAAACATATATATATATATATATATATATATATACATTTTTTTTTAAAAGCACTACGTATTTGTTGTATTTATATTAATGCATAACTGTGAACGTATGCATATTAACATATATATACATATTTATACGTATATGCATACATATACATACAAATATGCGTACGCTGGTGTACCTAACATGCATCAAGGGATGCCTTAAAAGCATGTAGCTGTTGCTTTAAGAAAGGGATAGAATTGCCTGCTTTACTGACGGACGTATGCTATTCTTCAATATGTAATATAAAAAGCACTAAAAATAAAAATATTATATGTATACATATATATATTTATTTATTTCCAGTGCTTGAAAGGAAAAAAAAAAAAAAAAAAAAATATATATATATATATATATATATATATATATATATATATATATATATATATATGTATATATAAGTTGACCGAATAGTGATAAAATAAAAATTAATAATATTGTTTTCTATTAAGGGGAAATTATATAGTTTTGCATTTCTGTATTTTATTATATTTTTTTTTGAAAAGTCAAGTTATTTTATAAGGTATTATACATAAGTACGTACGTACTCATGCTTATATTGCAAATAATTATATACATATATAACTATACATGTATGTATGTTATGTATGTTTATACCTGTTCTGACGAACTTTCGGCCTTTTGCTGTTTTTCCGAATTCCCTTTTGATTTATGATCAAGGCAAATTATAAGTAAACATTTTCCTTTCGCCTTATTACAATTAGTAGTAGGAAAATAAAGCATATGCGTGTGTGTTACTACACTTCGTTTTACTAGTACCAAAATTACAAGGATGTTTTACTACGAAATTTATTTTAATTATCGAACAATTTTTTGATATATTTTTAAATTAAAAAAGTGTAATATTGTAAAATATAAAAAATAAGCGAATAAATATGTAAAATAAAAAAAAAAAAAATGGAATATTTCACATATTTACTTTTTCTCTCTTTAATTTTTTCCTGACAAAGAAAAATAAGGTCCTTCTATGTTCGGTCAAATATTCTTAATCCAAGAAATTTTTAAAGTAATGAAAATGCCAATGTTAATGTTAAATGTGAAAATGTGAACACCTGCTGTTGTTACTATGCCACACAATTTATTTAAAAAAATTGCAAAAAAGGAAAAGGAAAAAAAAAAAAAATATTATGAAAAAATGTAAAATTGCAGCGAACGTTCACTAGTTTTTATATAATTATGATAAAGTCCTTCACACATCCGTCTTATTTGTAGAAAATGTTATACAAAGATTTGCACCCTATTGAAGTACTATACGTAACTACACAAATATGCATATATACATACACACATGTACACACATTTAGATGGACAATATAAAAAAAAAAATAATAATAATATGCAAGAATACGTAATTACGCGTTTTACATATATTCTGTTGACACGCTTAGCCGTACACCACGTTTTTAATAATGCATAACGTAGGTACATTAAAGTAAAATGTATATATAATTTTCTTAATTAAAACAAATAATTATTAAATTTGTGGATGCCTTTTTCGTGGAAGCCTCAACATTAAAAAAAAATAATCTTCCTTTTTCCATTTAGCAATAGACTAAATCTTTAATTTAAAATTATAGAATTTTTCAGAATGGTACAAAAAAAAGAAAGAATTTGAAAAATATTTTTTTCTTTTTTCTCTTGTTACTCAACACACAGTAAAGTTTTAAAAAAATGGAGTCATTTCATACATTTAATCTTTTACATTACTCCAATGAAGTTAAATCCAAGTTGAAATAAAAATTTAGCACGTAACAAAAATTTTTTAAAATGTTCGTTTTAATAAAAGAATACAAAATGGGAATGTTCAGGTGAATTCCACACATGCACACGTGAATACGTACATACATACACACAAACATACATAAATGTGTGTATGTGTATACAATTTATGCACAGGATTATAACTGGAGTAGCAGGATGGCAAACATTAAACTGGGGCTTACCTCTTACATTTAATTCTTCACAACTCCGACTTTAGCAGCTCTGGAAGTGATATGCGATATAGGGAAAAAAAAAAAAAAATAAAATTGGTACAAATAAATACACGTATAAAAAAAATAATTACGCATAAATACAAATAAAAACGAGTAAAAAACAAATAAGCGTATGCAAAGATACAAACTAACGGACGAATGGAGGTACGAAATATACAAATATATGTACATATATATATATATATATATATATATATATATATATATATATATATTGATATATGCACACTTGGGAAAATGGTACATATATTTTACCTTAATATTCTATCCTTTATTTTGTAGCCTTGCTGTATAACCGTTGCAACAGTCCCCTTCTCTTTGGTGCTATCATTAATTTCAAAAATTGCTTCATGAAATAAAGGATTGAATTTTTCATTAATCGGGTTATATTTGTCAATTCCGTACTTATTAAAAATGTTATGTAGTATCGTTTCTGTCATTTGAATTCCTTTATATATATTATTTATTTCTTCATTTTGTTTTAATGATTCTTCATTTATGTTTTTAATAGCTAAAGCTAAATTATCAGCAACGTCTAGTAACGACTTTGCAAAATTACTAATACAATATAATTTACTGTTTTCAATTTCTTTCATATATCTATTTCTTAAATTTTCATTTTCTGCTAACACAGATAAGTATTTTTCTTTTAGTATTTTATTATCTACGATTTTTTCTTCCATATCTTTTTTAATTCTTTTTATTTTGTTAATTAAATCAATTTTGTTATATGTTTCATAATTTATTTCTTTTTTCCCCTCATCCTCTTTTTCGAAATTTTCTGACTCGTTCAGCATATTTTCTTTATCATCTTCTTTTTCTCCTGAGTTGTCATTTTTTTTTTCATTAAATTTTCCTACTTTCTTTTTCTCCTTTTTATTATTTCCCTCTTCTTTGCTACTGCTACATGTTTTGTCAGACATTGTTGATGCACTAGTGAAATAGCGTTGTTTCATGAACTTTTCACATTTATCGTTTTTCCAAAAATTTATGTAATTTCTTCGAAATAGAGGAGCTGATTGCATCCCGTATAGTACACTTGAAGGGTGCCTGCATATTAACCCCCTCTTCAAAAAATTAGCGTATTTCATAATGTAAAAAGGGTGAGGGGAAAAGAAAAAACGAAAAAAAGAAGAGAAAGATGGTGGGGAAAAAGCGAAAGATGGGGAAAAAGCGAAAGATGGGGAAAAAGCGAAAGATGGGAAAGAAGCGAAAGATGCGAAAGATGGAAAGAAGCGAAAGATGGGAAAGAAGCGAAGAAAGAAGCGAAAGATGGGAAAGAAGCGAAAGATGGGAAAGAAGCGAAAGATGGGAAAGAAGCGAAAGATGGGAAAGAAGCGAAAGAACTGAGAAGAGGAGAAAGAAATAAAAAGATAGGATAAAAAGAAAATAATAAAAATATCAAAAATAGAACAAAATGAAAATAAATGAGAGAACTAAAAGAACGAAATTTGTGAAAAAATTCTGAACAGTTAATAACTACAAGTTAATTTAGAATAATTTTCTGAACATGCTAGCTTTTTTTTTTTTTTTTTTTTGTTTCCAAAAAAATAAGAACAAGTAAAAAATATTTTTATTAATGGCTCTCATTGAATTCTACGACATTGTATATGCTGCATTTATATAATAAAACAGAAATATTTTCATATATACCATATTTTTATAAAAAAAAAAAAAAAAAAAAGGGAATGCTCTGTTTTAAAAAAGCGAAGAGAAAAAATATAAAATGTAGTTCCAAAAAAAAAAAAAAAAAAGAAAGTGAAAATATGCACTTAGAAAGTGTTCGTCAAAAACTATATCTAAAGAGAAAAAAAAAAGAAAAATATCTATAAGGTTATACATTAAAAACATTTGGAAACACACATATGCGAAAGCACTATATTTGATTTAGCGGGTATATAAAATGTTTGTGTTCGTCAGAAATATTGTGCGGATATGCCACCCCTGTTCGTTATGCAGCATGTACATTCTTATTTATGTGTGCATGCATATTAATACATGTACGTATGTTGTATGTTGTATATATGAATATATGTATATATGTACGCAAGTACGCATGTACATAGAACGTTTTATATTTACGCATCACCACACGTGTGCTGGTAACGGTTTACCATCATGTTATCTTTTCACAAGCTCACCCTTTATTAAGTCATTTTTTAAATTTTTGAAAAAAATACCAATAGAAGAAAGAGTAACATTAGCTTTACCATTTTCGTCTAAGGTTAGAGAAAAAGAATAAACCTACAACTGCGCTTTTTCCCTTTCGTATTTTTTATTTTAATCGTCCCTTCTATTTTTTCATATAATCCTCCAAAAAATTTTCCTTTGAAAAATTGCACATAATGATATATGTGGATTGAAATGGAATACGTTCGATGTATTATTTATTTTAGCAGCAAAAAAGAAAGAAAAAAAGAAAATTCGTATACCTTTTATAAATAAAGTCGTAGGGATGAAATCAAACGAATCTTGTGTACAAGATATCATGATAACTAGCAGTTCAGTATACGTAATATAGTATATCAAAGGAGCAATACACATGTATGCGTACTACAATGAAAAGAAACTATTTTTCACTTACTCGATACAAAAGTTTACACATAGGGCGTACAACATGTGTGCATGTATGTTTTTCTTACATAATAAATTAAAAATTTTATATAAACACTAAAAAAATTTAATTAAAATACAAATAATTTATGAGTTAAACCGAATTTTTGCTCAAATGGAAAAAGTAAAAAAAAAAATAAAAAAAAAAGGGGAAAAAGGGATGAAACGAATAAAAGGAAAAATGGATAAAGAGAAAATTTTTCATGTATCCTTTTTCCTACAGGGACTTCAAAACAATTGCAGCTAGTTTGCTATTCTGATTAATTTCATCCTTCAGTAAACGTTTTTCGCACTTTTGCTTCGTTACAATGCTATTGTTAACTCTGAGTTTTTTTTCTTTTTTTAATTTTTTGTCTTTTCTTCCAAATGTCGAGGATGAGATCTGCGCCCTGGGGGGAAAAGGCAAACAAATAAAAGTATGTGCACATGTGTAACGTACATGTGTGTATATACATATGTACATATGTATGTATAATTATTTATATGTGTATATATATGTATACAATCACACGAATAAACTTGCAATAAATAAACATTGCAAAGATAAAAAAATAAAATGAATACATGTTTAAAGAAAAGAAAAAGGCTTCACAATCCACGTCGAGCGCAATTGTTCATTTGGAAAAAAAGCATTATTAAAGGAGATAACGCAAAAAAAAAAAAATGCTTATATTATATTGCATATATATACATAAAAAACGTTGCTCTTTCCTCTGCTTTTTATTTTTTTTCTTTTTCTTTTTCTTTTTCGTTTCCTTTTCTTTTATTTCTCCTTACACTTTGAGGCTGTCCATCAAGTTTTCCCTCTTTCTTTTTTGCCTTTCTATGTATTTTATGTCTTCCGTAGAAATGCCCTCTTGATCGAACTTATTTCTCATTTCTCTTATTTTCTGTTTCATTTTTTTAATTTCTTTTTCTTCTTCTATTTGTTCAAATGGGTCTTCATATATATCTTCGTTTTGTTTATACTCATGAACAAAGTTTGCATTTTCTTCATTTATTTTAATTTGTTTTTTTTGAAAACGCCTCACCCAACCTTTCGTATTTTTATCAAACAATAAACCACTCTTATTTTTTTTTTTCAACAATTTACTTTGTGCAAACATTTCCCATTTGGTACTTTTTTTTATTTTTGGTATTTTTGAATATCTAGGTATATTAAAAAAATTATTTTTTGTAACATGATAGATTATTTCTCCATCTCCATCCTTTTCATTTTTTAACTCGTTTATTTTTTTAAAAATAAGGTCCAAATTTTCGCTCACCTTTGCCTTTATGCTGCACGTGGTGATGGAGAGAGAAAAAATAAAATAAAATAAAATAAAAAAGAACAAATAAATAAAAGAGGTATTTGCGCGCATACACACATACCACATATATGTGCATAAATGCATACTACATTTATATGTATATATATAACTGCATGTATCTTTCTGGGCTGCAATATAGGCCCACGACCGTACAATCGCTTGTATATATATACGTAAAAATATACACATATATATCTATAATGTAGGAATACTCGAGAATGCCGTTAATTGTATATTTTTCAATGATGCTTCAAAGAAAATATTTTTATGTTTCCGCGTAACATGAAAAGTCAAATATGTAAACTTTTTATTTTAGCTTTTTTGTATTACTCATTGTCCGCAGTAATTATGGAGTTGTCATATGCTAAAAGATGCTGAGTACAAAACTCGATATTACTCATTTTTTTATTTGAAAAAAGAGAAGCATACTATTGTTAGATAGGACCGAAAAAGTTGAGAACATAGATGATTTTTAAAGACCTCTTCACACAAGCAGAATGTACATAAATATACAGAATATATGCATACAGTATGTACGTACAATATGTATATATAATACGTATACATTAATGAAGTGTCAAAATGGGCGTAATTACGTACAAGAATATGCGGCAGTATTATTAACACTTACACATAGCTATTTTCTTTTTTGAAAATAATTAAAATTTACCAAAAAAAAAAAAAAATGAACGTTCATATTTTTATTATGTAAACAAAAATACGCATTTTTTTACTGCGCTGTTATATAATGCATTTATGTATTCATGCATTTATGTATTCATGCATTTATGTATTCATGCATTTATGTATTCATGCATTTATGTATTCATGTATATGGGTATTCATGCATTTGGGTGTTCATTTATTTGATTATTCATGTATATGGGTATTCATGTATATGGTTATTCATGTATATGGGTATTCATGTATATGGGTATTCATGTATATGGGTATTCATGTATATGGGTATTCATGTATATGGGTATTCATGTATTTGGTTGTTCATTTATTTGGTTGTTCATTTATTTGGTTATTCATGTATTTGTGTATTCATGTAATTATGTATTTATATATTTACATATATACATATTTACATGTGCTTGCTAATTTTTACTTTTTTAATCTTTTAAACAATTTGAGCTCCGAGTAGATCGCTTTTTATCGTTTTTTTTTTCTTTTTTATTTTTGACTTATTAATATATATATTATTTATTATATATATTACGTATAATTCATTTTACTATTAATATTAATATTAATACTAATATTTTTTTTTTTTTTTTTTTTTTTTTTTGTTAAAAAAATATTCTTTTCAATTATCGAAAAAGGCACGTGCTGTAAAATTTTTTTTGTAATTTTTGGTCGCTTATTTAGCTCTCTTTTTTTTTATTTTATATTATTTTTTTTTTTGCTATGAATTTTTCAATGTTTTTGCAGTTATGCAGTTATGCAATTTTGACTTTTTTAAGTTATTACGTTTCACGTTTTTACATCTTAAGTTTTATATCTTAAGTTTTATATCTTACGTTTTACATCTTACGTTTTACATCTTACGTTTTACATTTCCCGCCCTCCTTTCGTTCATTAAAATAAAAATGCAAAAAAAAGGTACAACTGAAAAAGGGGAAATGGCGGTTGAGAAGGAATTATTTTGAACATCATCCGTTCAAAGTAATCCCTTGCAAGCTTTTGAAAATTTGTCGAAAAAGAGCTTTTTTCATACATAATAAAATAGTGCATATATATGTATATATATATATATATATGTACCCTCCGGTTGTGCAATTATACTACATTTCTGTATGTGTATGGGGAAGTAAAAATTTTTTGGGGTTTTTATTTTTTACATTTTTGTGTGAAGTTACACATACATACATATGTACGTATATATAACGCACGTATGTATAATGTACATGTAGTAAATGCAATACGTGTATATATTATATTTATAACACCTAAAGTATGCACGTTCATTTATACCCGAAACGTATTCTTAACTGAGCATTTAAAGAGACTATATTTTATACTCAACCGCTGAGCATAACTTATATTTTTTTTTTGGCCTTTTTTTTTTTTTTTTTTTTTTTGCTAATAAGAAAGTTATTGCATTTTTTATATGAAGGGTACATCTACTAATTTATCCATTTTTGATCATATGGTGGAATAGATTTACTTTTCTGCATTTTAAAAAATGCACAAAGGGCAATTATTTTAAAAAATGAAGAATAATCTAAGTGGGGAAAAATAAAAAAACTGTGTAAATTTATTAACTGGTTTTCTTCTGCTTTTGGACAAAATTGTAAAAAAGAGGAAAAAGAGAAGAAAAAAAGGAACGAAAATAAAGGAAAAAAAAAAAAAATACAAATTAACAATGAAACATTGCTGATGTGCGCAATTATGTATTATATAAGCTTCGTATTATATATATTTATATACATGTACATGTGCATTTATAAGTACAAGAGATATATAAACATACATACATTCATACATACATTCATACATACATTCATACATACATTCATACATACATACATACATACATACATATATATATATATATTTATTTATATTCATATATAATGTATGTATAATATACCGCTTTGCCAATTTTCTATGTTATTCTTTTTTTTTAAAAAAAATTTGAAACGAAATTTCAACGGTTACAAAATTTAATTTATTGTTCATATGAAAGCACAGAAGAGATATCTACTATTAAAATATAAATTTATATATATATATTTTTTTTCTTTATCCGTGTTTCGTAATTGTTCTGATATGAATGAAACGTGTTAAAAAAGAAGCACTTACGTATATGTAAGTAAAGTACATATATGAATATACGTACGTACTTACCTCCTCGTAACAAAAAATTTTCGTAAAAAAAAGAAATAAATGTAAACAAGGGAAAACGTACATATATATATATATATATATATATATATATATACATACATACAAATAAAAGGTTTAGGGGAATTGCGTACGTAGTCGTGTACGCAGTGCTGCATTGCGCATTGTATATATATATATATTATATATATATATATATATATATATATATATATATATATATATATATATATACCTAAGCATATGAGTACTTACACGTGTATATACATATTGCATACTTAAGTAAATACATTCGTAATACATATATACTTCATACATAATTTGTACATACATAATACATAAATATGTACATACATAATACATAAATATGTATATGCATAATACATAAATATGTATATGCATAATACATAAATATGTATATGCATAATACATACGCAAGAATATTTACATGCGAACTACACAAGCAACGAAAGGATGCCTTACAATTGAACTCATTCACGCTTGTATACATATATGTAGTAGTAGCATAAGTTTATAAACATTTCATTGATTTTAAATGTTCATGTAATAATTTTTATTTTTTTTTCCCATTATTTTGCATAAATAAAAATATATATTTTTTTCTCTATTTTTCAAGTTGATCATATACGATAATGCATATATTTTGCTCTAGTATCCTTTTTTTTTTTTTTTTTTTTTTTTTTTTTTTTTTTTTTTATTCATCATTTTTTATTATATATTATATATGATGTATAGTATATTATATATAATATATATATATATATATGGTGTATGATATGTAGTATATAAAATATATTTATATACATATAATATATTATATAGTAAGAGAGATGGAATTCTATTTTAAGTGCAAAAGAATCATGATAACAGTACATATGTAATTATAGTTTTTATCCAAAATTTGTATATAATATTTTCACTATTCGACATTTCGGCAGTTCATTATTTTTCATTGTTTGACCTTTTCGACAATTCAACATTGAATTACTTTCCTCCGACAAAAAAAAAAAAAAAAAAAAAAGTAACGAAACAAAGCAGAATAGAGCAAAACGAAACAAAAAGAAAAGAGAGAGAAGAAAAAAACAAAAAAAAAAAAAAAAAAAAAAAAAGAGGAAAAGGTATATTTAATGTAAATCATATTTTTATTCCTATTTGTTTAATATGCATCGTAAGAATTTAATTTACTGAAAATCATAAAATTTTGAATGATTTGTAGAGAGTAAGGGAGTGTACGTAAATACGTATGTAATATATGCATATACACCTAAACATACTGATACGTACTTATTACACCCGCACGTACATACGTACAAACATCCGCACATTTATAAATACATTTGTGCATTTAGCTAGGGGGAGCTCATATGCACGTTCATTGTAAGTAGTTAAAGTAAAACTATAGGAAAAAAAGAAAAGCAAATTGAAGTGAATAAAACAAATTAAAATCGAGTCAAACTGAGTCTATCCCAGTTAGTCCAAGTCAAACCGAGTAAACCAAATAAAATTTTTTTATCGTATTTTCTTCTTTCAATCTGTACACACAAATTTATTCCTAACGTTATACATATCAAATGATATGTGCAAGTATTACTACAAAATTGAGGAAAATAATTAAAAAAAAAAAAATTGCACCATTAATGAAAAGATAAAAATAATATAGAAAAGGGGCGAATTAACGGTACTCAGTTGCTAAGATAAAAAAGAATAAGATACACTAATAGGTAGAAAAAAATAAAAATAAAGCAAAGTACAAAAAAGTAAGGTATATACGGAAAAATACGCAAAATACGAAAAGCGCAGTACAACGAAAGGGCTAACGGAGGAGAGGCAGAATGCTAGCGAAGGAAAAAAAAAAAAAAAGTATAAGGGGGCAAGGAATATACAATAAAGTGGAACAACGGACTATTTCAGTCGTTACAAGGAAGCAGTCACAGGCAAACCTAAGACACGTGGAAAAACCAAAAAATTGTAGTGAGAGTATAAATAAAAGTACGAAGAGTAGCGCTAATAGCAGTGTGAATAGTAGTACGAATAGTAATACAAATAGTGTTACGAATAGTAGTACGAATAGTAATACAAATAGTGTTACGAATAGTAATACGAATAGTAATACGAATACGAATACGAATACTAATACCAATACTAATACGAATACTAATACCAATACTAATACCAATACTAATACCAATACGAATACTAATACGAATACTAATACGAATACTAATAGTAAAATAAATACCAATACGAATACTAATAGTAAAATAAATACCAATACGAATACTAATAGTAAAATAAATACTAATACGAATAACGCGAATATTAATGTAAATAATAAAAACATTGATGAGGATGCTAGAAGAATAAAAGAAACAAAATTTATTTTTGATAAAAATAGACAAAAAAATAAAAGCAGCGGTAGTGGCTGTGGTAATGGTAGTCATAGTAGCAGTAGCTGTAGTAGAGAAAGAAGAGGATTGAAGAAGCGGACTACTTCACCTGAAATGGATGATATAAATATGAACAACAATTTTTATGAATTGGAGGACTACAATGAAGATGTAAGTATCGTCAGTTCGAAAGGAGGAAGTAAACTAGGTGTTAAGAAGAATAAGGGAGGTAATGAAAAAGCAAAAAAAAGGGCATGGGGTCAAATGGTTGTAGATGAAAAAGATAGAGAAAGTGAAGTAAAGGACGAAGAAGATTTGAAACATGTGGAAAATAAGGAAGATGCAGAGGATGAGGAAAAGCAAAGTAATAATGTAATAAATACCCTCGAAGGAATAAATCAAGAAAATCTAAATTGTAGTAATAAAAACAAAACAAAAGAGAAGAATTATGGATCGTTTGCTAAACGTGAAGGAAAAAGGAATAACTCAATGAAAGAACAAGAGGAAAGTAAAGAAATTAATTTAGACGCCTTTACAAAATATAATATTATTAAAAATAAAAAAGAGCACATAGTAATTGATGATAGTAACATATACATTGTTATAGATAACATGGATGAAAACTCAAATGATAAAGCAGCAATTATTAGTAAATTAAATATTACTAATGATACTTACAATTTTTTGAAAAATAAAAATACTGGAAAGAATTTAAGTAAAATGAAGCTCGCCTCTCCGTATGTGGGTAAAACAGAAAAGGCAGAAAGATCAAGAGGGGCGGAAGCAGCAAGACGAGTGGAAGCAGCAAGGCGAGTGGAAGCAGCAAGACGAGTGGAAGCAGCAAGACGAGTGGAAGCAGCAAGACGAGTGGAAGCAGCAAGGCGAGTGGAAGCAGCAAGACGAGTGGAAGCAGCAAGACGAGTGGAAGCAGCATTACGAGTGGAAGCAGCAAGCACTGTGGAAGAAGATATGGAAGACGAAGTGAACGACGAAGACTTGAGCGAATGTGAAGAGTACGAGGAGGACTCCGACGATTACGATAACAAAAGCGTTTCTATAAGGGGTATAGGAGAGGATTCTACAAATGATGAAGAGGATGATATAGAAATAAGTAATATTTACAAAACTTTGAAACAAGAAAATATGAAATTCGCAGATGGAATGAAAAAAGATGAAGGAATGATGGTAGAGATAGAAGAGGAAGAGGTGGAAAAGGAGAAGGATAAGGATAAGGGAAAGGAGGAAGAAGAACCTATTGAGAAAATTTTAAAAAAAAGAAAAACAAAAAATGATAATAGCAACAAAGAACATAAGTTAAACATTGTAAGATCACTTCTAAAGAGTGCTCACAGCGATTTGATGGTAATGGACCAAAATGATATGCAAATGAGTAGTAACACTATGAACATAAGGGAGCCATCTATTAGTCTAAATGAATTTTGTAATTATAGAAAGGGAAATTATAAGAACGAAGGAATAGAAGAAGGAAATTTGGAAAAAATAGAGGTAGCAAGGGAAAGAGGAGAAAGAGAAAGAAAGAGAAAACAAAACAACGAGAAGGTTAATAAAAAAGAAAAAGTAAAAACAGATTTAGAAAAGAATGAAACCAAGTCTAAAAATAATGAATTGGATAAATTGTATAAACGGATTAATAGAAAAGAGGTAAAATATGACAAGCAGGGAAAGATAGGAGCTGAAAAATGCAAAGAAAAGGAAGAGTTCGACTACAAACAATACAGCAAATTAATTAAATTAATTTCCATCTCGAGGGATATATCAAGATATAATGTGTATAAGGATAGCAATGATGCAGAGAAGAGCAGTAGCAGGAAAGGAAGTAATAGACGTACTAATAGTAGGAAAAGCGATAATAGATCGGGTAGTAGCGGATATGGAAGTAGTAGACAGGTAAGTAATAGACAGAACAGCAGTAGTAATAACAATAAAGAAAGCAGAAGAACAAGTGAACATGCACAGAATAATAAAGTGAAGGAGAAAACGGCTTCTCTAGAAAAAGGAAAATGTAAATTCAACAGTGAGATCAGAAGAAGCAATAAAAAGGCCGTGTCCATATGGGACAGTAAGAAAATCGAAGTAAGAGGAAAACAAATGAAAAATAAATCAAAATTAAGAACAACAAATATGTTTATGAACGAAGAGGAAGCAGCGGAAGAAGAAGAAACGAAAGCCGATGCAGAATGCACTTACAGCAATTCTTTTAAAAATGCGAACATGGCGATGCAAGGTAATAATAAAAGAAGATCGATCTCACAAACTAATCATGTTAAAAACGTTAATAAAAAAATAAAAGAAAATTGTTATCGAATTGGTAACACATATAATAATTATGAACAAGAAAATGAAAACCTTCTTTTGGGTTTTAACTTAATGGATAATACAGCTAGTTACAAAAAAATGCACGAAATGCAGAAAAGTTCAAAAAATGCGGAGAATGAAGAAAATACAGAAGATTTAAACAATTTAGAAAATTTAAACAATTTAGAAGATTTAAACAATTTAGAAAATTTAAACAATTTAGAAAATTTAAACAATTTAGAAAATTTAAACAGTTTAGAAAATTTAAACAATTTAGAAAATTTAAACAATTTAGAAAATTTAAACAGTTTAGAAAATTTAAACAATTTAGAAAATTTAAACAGTTTAGAAAATTTAAACAATTTAGAAAATTTAAACAATTTAGAAAATTTAAACAGTTTAGAAAATTTAAACAATTTAGAAAATTTAAAAAACAATAAAATTCTTTTAAACTATTGCGCAGTTACTAATAAGAATAAGACGAGTAGCGAGGAACAGTCCAGTGTAATAATGGACTTAAGGAATGAATATATAAATGATAAAAGCAGTCATAAAAAACAAGAGGATAGTAAATCTCATAGTAGAAATAGAAGAATTTTATTAAAACAGAAATATAATTGTACAGACAATGTTTTAATTAGTGGTATTGTTGATCAACAAGAGGAACAGGAACAACAGTTTGATGAGGATAAGGACAAAAATGTAAAGAGAAAGAAACAGTTAGTGAAGATTGAAGAAAGTGAAAAGGACTTAATAGCACAAGAGAAGAACATTATGGAAGGAATTGAGTGCTTGGGAGATGGTAACGAAGGGAAAGAGAAAGAGAAAGAGAATGAGAATGAGGAAGAGGAAGAGGAAGAGGAGACAGAAATGGAAAAACACGTAGAAGATGAAAACAGTAAAGAAGAGTTAGCTGCAGAGAAGAAGGATAAAGTGGGAATGGAAAAGAATGTGGTTGGCGTGGAAGATGTTATAATGGGAACACAAATTGATGGGAAGGCTCTTGAAGACAGAGAAATAAAAGAAGAGGTTACAAACAAAGAGGAAGAATTGAATGAATTGGTGGAAGAACATAAGAAAATGAAAGGTGTAACAGAAGAAGAAGTAATACAAAAAAGTAACAAAGGTGAAGAAGCAGATGTAGAAGAAGTAGAAATAGAAGCAGAAGCAGAAGAAATAGAAGCAGAAGCAAAAGAAGTGGTTAGAAAGATCGAAGAAGCTAGAAATGATCAGGTAACGGAAGAAGAGAAATATGAAGAAGTCTTAGAAGGGAGAGATACAATAGTGGATCCATGCAAGTGTGTTAGTAAAGAAGTAGAGGGGGTAGGAGAAGAGCAAAGGGAAGATGAAATTGTAGTAGTAGAGGAACAGGAAGAAGGAAAAGAAGAAGATGAGGTTGTAGAGGTGGAAGAAAAAGGTGCATTTGAAGTAGGGGGTGAGGAAGTTGTAGAAGTAGAAGTGCAGGAGGATACAGAGAAAGGAAATGAAAAAGCAGAAGAACACACTATTGAACAAGAAGACGTAGTAGAGGTAGAAAGAGAAGAAGAAGAAGAAGAAAAAGGAAAAGAACAAAATGAACAAGATGAGGTGGTAGAGATACCAATAGACGTTGAAGAAGAGAAAGAAAAAGAACAGAATGAACAAGACAAAGTGGTAGAGATACCAATAGACGTTGAAGAAGAGAAAGAAAAAGAACAGAATGAACAAGACAAAGTGGTAGAAGTAGAAAAAGAGGAGGAAGTGGTAGAGGTAAATGTTGAACAAGAGGAAGTTAAAGGGGAGGAGGAAGAGCAATTGAAAGAAAAAGAAGTTATGGAAATACAGGAAGAAGGAGAAGAAAAGGAGGAATACGAAGAGATATTGGACGAGGAAGTATACGAAGAATTAGGAGACGAAAAAGAAGAATACAAAGAAGTAGAAGAGGAAAAGGATGAGTACAAAGAAGTAGAAGAAGTGGAAAAAGGAGCTGAAAAACAGGTCGAGAAGGAACTAGAGAAAGGGGTTGGTGAAGAAATAGAAGTTAACTCGGATGAGGAGATGGAAGAGTACGAAGTGGACGAAGAAGAGATAATGAAAGAAGAGATGAAGCATCATGAGGAGATGGAAGAATACGAGGCGGTCAAAAAAGAAGTTAACTCAGATGAGGAAATGGAAGAATACGAGGTAGATGAAGAAGAGGTAGACAAAACAGTAGAAGTTAAATCAGATGAAGAAATGGAAGAATATGAGGTGGACAAAATAGAAGTTAACTCGGATGAAGAGATAGAAGAGCACAAGGTGGACAAAGAAGAGTTAAACAAAAAAGCAGAAGTTAACTCTGATGAAGAAATGGAAGAATACGAACTGGATGAAGAAGAGGTAGACAAAACAGTAGAAGTTAAATCAGATGAAGAAATGGAAGAATATGAGGTGGACAAAATAGAAGTTAACTCGGATGAAGAGATAGAAGAGCACAAGGTAGACGAAGAAGAGTTAAACAAAAAAGCAGAAGTTAACTCTGATGAAGAAATGGAAGAATACGAACTGGATGAAGAAGACATGATGGAAGAAGAGATAGGGAAAAAAGAAGTTAACTCGGATGAAGAAATGGAGGAGTACGAGGTGGATGAAGAAGAGATGGCAGAACAAATGGTAAAAGAAGAGGAAGAGAAGAAAGAAGAAAATATGAAAAATGGAAAGAGTAATATAGAAGAGGTGAACAACAGTTCGAAAGGTACCTCAAATGATGAAATAATGAATTACAATACAAATAAATCAAAAACAATGATATATGATAATATTATAGATCTCAACAGCAATTCATATAATAGTAAAACAGAAGACAGTGGTAAAGGGAATAAGGATGGAAATGATTCAACAAACTCTGAATTACTGGAATATAATATATCAGCAGAAAAGGATAGTGATATGCATGTTAAAAATAAAAATTCTTTTGAATTATTTGATGAAGGGAAAAGTTATGTAACAGCAGATAATGATAAAAACAGCCATTATAATAATTTTAAAAATAATTTTTTTTTTTAAAATAAAAATTTTCAAAAAAAATGTAAACCCGTTGACTATTGACCGTAGTCCATAATATAAAAAAAATATGCCGAAATGAGAAACATGTAGGATTGTCAAACAAAAATGAGGAAATATACGAAGTTTAATCTTTTTTGTAATTTTCATGTATTGCAAAAAGAAGAAAAAATTAAATAAAAAATGAAAAAAATATTCTATATTAACTATATATATTCAATATATACCTTATATTCCACATTTCCAGTATATTCCATATTTTTCATGTTTTATTTTTTCCTTTTTTTCTGGAATTTTTAAATGACTCGACCGAGCATATCTCTACCATTTCGTAGAGGTTATGATTTTAATTAAAAAGATCGAATGCAAGAATTTTTAATAGTACTTCCGAAGGGGAAAATGGGTGGTGGTTGGAGGTACAGCAGAACGTGCTTACGCAAACGGACTTCTTATGTAAAAACCTTTATTTACACGTACGTTTTATGTATCTCCATGCATTCATGAAAGCATGTACATATATGTATATATATGCGTTTTCATTACTTATGAAAGCTTAATATTTTTAAACATCAAGCATGTTCATAAATTCTTAAATGAGTTTATTAAATGCTTTTATTTCGCTTGACGCAACACCGTTATTCTATTATTTTACCTTTTATTATATCCTACTTTATCCTGTTATTATTATTTATTTTTTTTTATCCTTACCATCATTACTAAAGTGTGCACATAATACACGAAAATATGTGTGTGTACGTAGGGGTATACGTGGGTATTCTCGCGTGTGTTTTTATGCATATGTATATTTATATATATGCATATATATATTTATATCTATGAATTTATGCATTTATTTGTAGGAATATATATATATATATATATAATATTTATATTTATATTTACGCATATATTTATATGCACAGTTAAACCTTTTGGCAAAATTTCCAGTTAATTTTTAAGATTTTTATTCATTTGCCTTTCTCAAAATTAAACTGTCAAAATGTTTAGTTAAAACGATTTTTTCTCATTACATCAGGAAGGAAAAAGTTTCCTTTGTTTCATTTTATTATACTTTATTTTGCTGTATTTTATTTTTTTTTGCTTTATTTTGCTTTATTTTTTAAAAAAAGAACGAATTGTTATAACTGTTATATCGTAGCATAACAAGGAGAAGAAAAAATTAAAAAAATGCAAGAACATTAAAATTATTATTAAAATCATTATAGAATAATATAAAATGCGAGTAAAAAAATATGACATGTTAATATTACATTTACGAGAAAACAAATTTATTGCAACAACATAAGAACCATTTTTCGGTGTAACCCCCCTATATGCACATATATGTATATATATCTATGTGTATATATGTATATATGTCTATGTGTATATATGTTTATATATCTATACGTATATGTGTAGATATGCTTGTACGTATATATGCGTGCTTACAGTACACATACCCACAACATATATTATCGTATACTTATTTCTTTTATTTCATTGCTTTTAAAAAACACCTAAACATTATGAAATTATTTACAGTAACAATCCGTCCTTTTTACATGTTATGGTGTAAATTTATCAGAAATAAAATCAAACAAAATAAAATAATGTATGTGCTAATTCTCAAATGGATATATACAACATAGGAGGTATTTCTATGTATGTATATATATAATAAAAAAAAAAAATAAAAAAATTTTAATATAAATTGAAAGAAGGTTAGCTTTCTTTCGTATTTCCTAGTTCAAATAGATTTTATTTATCCGCATTTAATTTTATTCATTTTAGTTCATCGGGAAAATACGTAAATTATTATGTATGCACGTATGCATATATGTGTGTATTTATGTATGTATAATATGTTGTATATATTCCTGCAATCATCATATACATGTTCATTACGGTCAAAATTAATAATACGTACGTAAAGGCAAAAATTTGAAAAATTAATACCAGTATTTTTCAAAAATTATCCAGAAAGCACTATAAGAGGAAAACAAAAATGCATACAAATACGTGCATATACATATATAGGTTTATGCATGTTTATACTAGTATGCTTATTTTTTAGCTGGTACAAATCTTACCATTTTCTCTTTAATTTTTCTATGTTGCTAACTTTAGCAAAAGTGCAAATTTTTCGTCGAGTCGGGGTGTTTATTCAAAAAAAAACAACGAACGAAAAACAAAAGAGAGAAGAGAAGAATTCCCTAAAAGCAACAACTAATACAGATAAAAATTTTATATTTTAACTATTAAGAATGATATATAATATTTACGTTGAGTGCAATATTCATTCATATTAACATATAAGATGTACATATGTATATATATAACTCATGTATGAGTATATAATATAAGCTCTTTTTTGTATGTTTTTTTTTTTTTTTTTTTTTTGCAATAATATATACAAGATACGATAAAATACACAAGGTATAACAGGGGGTTATCTCAGAACACGCATTTTTTTTAAATTTATACAATCTTTTAATTTTTTTCACAACACGATATTATTACTATATATTCATATGTACATAATATATATATGTACAATATATACATATGTAATGTACGTATATACATATATATGATTATACTTAATTATTACATTTTAGAGGAAAAATACATTTTTCATAATATTTCAGGTTAAAAAAAAAAAAGATAACAAAAAGTAATTTTAAATTATTCTAAATCGGCAGTACTTATATATATATGCTTGTGCATATGCCCATATCTAATATGTACATATACATATATGTAATATATATATATATAAAATTAAATATGTATTTACTTATGTACGTATAATTACATATCCATTTAACATATAGTTCAACCTTTTTACTTGTTTCATATTTTTAATTAAAATATAGCCAAAATATAAGTGGAGGAATAAGCAAAGGGATAAGCAAATAAATATATTTATATGTATATGTATATTATTTTTACATAACTGTTAAATTATCGTTTTTTTCTTAAGATTCCCAATTTTAAAGAAAAGAAACATTATTCCATAAATCATTAAAAATGGTATTAAATAAAAAAATAAAATAAAAAATAAATTAACCGAATAATTATTCTGCAAGCAAGAAATGAATATAAATATTATATACATATTTTTTGCTTTATGTGTTTATTTCTTAATTATGATCTTAAGATGATATTTATTTAGTAGTAAATGAGTTTGGTTTCCCCACGTATATTAATCCGTATAAATACATCCGTGTGTGCATACGTTCATGTGTGCATACGTTCATATGTGCTTACGTTCATATGTGCTTACGTTCATATATACGTACGTACATGTGTATATACATATGCTCGTCTGCGTAAAATATGTAGTATTCCACACATATGCATATGATATACATTTTTATAGAGTAACATTAAGGCATTCCAGTTAAGGCCCTTAAAAAAGAAGGAGCTGCTTGATAAATTGGAGGAATACAAAAATGAGCTCAGTGGTTTGAGAATAAATAAAGCTTTAGGAAACTCCGCGAAGAATTCCAAAATACGTAGTGTTCGAAAAAGTAATTATTATCTAGCTTTATGCCGTTAAGTTATTATTATTATTATATATATATATATATATATATATATATATATATATATATATTATTTGTTTGTTTATCTATCTGTTTATTTGTTTATTTACGTATTTATTTCTTCTTTTTTTTACGTTACAAATGTATCGACGCGTAGTTTTCTTGACAAGTGCATAATTATGGCCGCACTATGTCTATTAAATGCAACATAGTGTTATCATTTATTTACCCCCTTTTCAACAGATATTGCTCGAATTTTAACTGTCTACAATCAAAGAAGAAAGATGGAGTTGAGAAAACAATATAAAAACAAAAAGTTTAAACCGTATAATTTAAGAAAAAAACTAACAAAAAACAAGAGACTGCAATTAACACCAAAGCAAAAGTCGGCCATGACCTTAAGGTAAAAATAAGGAAGAAAAAAAAGAAGAAAAAAAATGCACACCTTTGTTGCACTGTTAAAAAACGTGTATTTTTATTATGCATATTTTATAATGTGAATGTATGTGTATATAAATACTTGTACGTATTTGATATATATATATATATATATGTATGTGCACGTGAATAAGTACCGAGCTTACGTTTTTGCGTTTTTGTTTAATTCACCGCGTTATTAATTTTTTTTTGTTTCTCCCATTACCATAGAATGAAAAAGAAAATGATGAATTTTCCCCCAAGAAAGTATCTTTTAGTGCACAAGAAATAAGAGAATTGTGGCTACTAAGAATTTTTAATAATTACTTTTTTTTTTATATCTGCCATTATTAGTGTGTGTAAACTTTTATGTTTTATTTTATTTTTATTATTATTTTTTTTTTTAATTTACCATATAATGCGAATATCAACTTCTAAATGTTATAAAATAATATTATTTTTTTTTTATAAAAGAGGATTTCATAATGACAAATTCAAATTTGTGTAATTTCTTGAGAATAGATCCAGTTGTATATTATATTAAATGAGAACAAAATATTATTCGTTGCATCAAATTTTAAATCAAGAATGATATACTATATACAGAAACACCATTTTTTAAGGGTACGTTTAAACAATGAAATATAGCAGTTGGAGGTTATCAATAAAAGTAGCTTTATTTTAACGTATAGCTTCGTAAATTAAATATATTTATATATATGAATATATATATTTGTATGCCATTTTATATTTCGTTCTTATTTAATCATATTAAAAGCAAAAGTTTACAGCATCGTGCGAACTTTAAAAATGAATGAGATACACGAATAGACAAAAAAAAAAAAAAAAAATATATTAAAGTATATTGAAATATATTAAAGTATATTGAAATATATTAAAGTATATTGAAATATATTAAAGTATATTGAAATATATTAAAGTATATTGAAATATATTAAAGTATATTGAAATATATTAAAGTATATTGAAATATATTAAAGTATATTGAAATATATTAAAGTATATTGAAATATATTAAAGTATATTGAAATATATTAAAGTATATTGAAATATATTAAAGTATATTGAAATATATTAAAGTATATTGAAATATATTAAAATATATTGAAATATATTAAAATAAAATAGGAAAAAGGATAAGTATAAAAAAAAAAAAAAATTGAAGATTTCGAATGAATTGTCTTTTTTTTTCTTTTATCTGGTATATAAATGCATTTTGCAGCAGTTGTATATTTCTACGTAATGTATGAGTAACAAAATTATATATGCCTTGCATGTTCAGAATTTTCCACAAAAAACAATAGTCTCAAAAATTTGAAGCTTTGGTATAATTGGCTATATAGACATATATATATATATATATATATGTGTACACATATACGAAAAATTGGGTAGTTACATTTCCTCACGTTAACATTTGTGGGTCGTTATAAAAAGCCCATACGTTGCTTTTATTTTCACCTTTATATATTCTTTTGTTCTTGTCGTTCTCATATATATAGTCATACTTACCATGAATTAATCTTCTTTGCTGCAAAATTACCAAAAGAAAAAAAAAAAAAAAAAAAAAGGGTAATGAAAAAGAATGGTAAAAATTAAATTAAAAATTAAGTGACGACAATATATCACATATTAGTGAATAATTTCAATGGTAGCAAATATGCCCAAAAAATGCGTGTGTAAAATTACGTATCCAATTTTAGTAAAAGGAATATTGCTATGCCTGAGACATACGGGCATGTCTATTGGATCTATCCAATGCTAAAAAAAAAAAAAAAAAAAAAAAAAAAAGAGTCAATTTAGAGCTAAGCAATATGATAAAATTAAATATACATGAACGGGTCATAATAAAGAAAAAAAAAAAAACTAATTTAAAGTGACACAATACAATGCGGTATGATGTTACATGAATGGGTCATAATAAAAAAAAATAAAAATACTTCGGAAAAAATATACCTCACTAATTAAAGTTACTTTTGCACCTGGGTAATGTCTGTTAATTAAAAATCTGTAAACGAAAAGGAGTGAAGAAAGGGAGCAAAAAAAAAAAAAAAGGTAAAAAGAGTTTCGAAAAAATGGTAACAACGGGAATATGATCAAACAAAGACTCAATCAATCATTACCTTAAATAATTCTTAATCCCATGAAAGTGACACAAATATCCGTTATATTTAAAGGCAAAATGACCTCTTTTTGCACCCATTAATGTGCATATTCCCATTCCCTACGAAAGGAAAAAAAAAAAAAAAAAAAAAAGATTGTACAATTTTGTAAAAGATTTTACGACAAAAACGCAATAAGTAGACAGCGATGCTAATGAAATGGAAATATATACATCGAATAAGCACAAGCTAAATAAGCAAAATTTATTTATCTATTTATTTGTTTATCTATTTATTTATTTATCTATTTATTTATTTATCTATTTATTTGTTTATCTATTTATTTGTTTATCTATTTATTTATTTATCTATTTATTTGTTTATCTATTTATTTGTTTATCTATTTATTCATTCATTAATTCATTTTTTTCTTCTTTTATTTTACAGAAATTGCTCAAATAATTTTATTCATTTTTGTGCACTACATTTCCTTGGTCAAAAGTGTTCAGGACCTTCTTTATTTTTTCTACTTCATTCATGTCAATATCCTTTTGACCAAATACCATTTCAATAGGTGTGTGACTGTTTCAGAGGTATCAAAAAAAAAAAAAAAAAAAAAAAAAAAAAATCATGCATGATGTGCAATTGACACTACTTACACATGTACAAATATATTATGCTTATGGGTAGGTGTTCGTGTATGCACCTAGTTTTACTACTTCATTATAGAACGAAAGAAAAATGAACTAAAAATTTTTTTACTCCTGTTATAGTTACTGTTACAAATGATGTAATTTATTTCCTCTTTTATTTCTTTTTTTTCTTTTTTTTCTTTTTTTTTTTATTTTATCTTACACATCATCCGTTTTTCCTGTCCCCATTTCATCAACTGTGTATAAATAGCCTACATCGTGGATTTTATAACTGTTTGAAGAGGTATAAAGCGGAAAAAAATAATTTAACATGGTACAACATAATATAGCATGGAATAACATAATATAGCATGGTACAACATAATATAGCATGGTACAACATAATATAGCATGGAATAACATAATATAGCATGGTACAACATAATATAGCATGGTACAACATAATATAGCATGGTACAACATAATATAGCATGGAATAACATAATATAGCATGGAATAACATAATATAACATGACATAACATAAGGTGAACATGTTGGAAGGGGAAGTTAACTCTGTTTTTCGTCCACTTGCATGAACTATTCAAAAATAAAGAAAAAAAAAAATTAATATAGCGCTGCAAAAATAAACCTACTTCTTCTGACCAATGTTTGTACTTATAACATAATCAAAATCTTGCGATTTTCTCAATTCCCCATATTCAAAATTTGGGTATACCTTTTGTCTTCTCAATTTAAAAGGTGAGTCGTCATATATAGGGTATCCCCACAAATAGGTTTTAAAATTTTGTAGTTTTTTTTTTCTTTTTATATTCTGTTTATTGTCTTTATTTTCAGTTATTATGAATAGAGGTAAAGAACTTTTATAGTTTATACTAAGTGTGTTTGCTTTTAAATGCGAGTAAAAAATTATATATACAAGAATTACCCCAAGTTTTTTCATATTTCATCAATATTATATATTATATGTAAAATATTCTTTTAAGGCATTTTTCCTATTAAAAATGGTACAAACATGGGAAATGCTTAAAAAAAAAAAATATATCATATAATATAATAAATATGTACGTACGTATATATAAAAAGGGAGGCAATTAAACTATAGGAGTAATTACAAAAAAAAAAAAAGGAAGTTATAAATGGGGACAAAATAATGTGTGGTGCATACTAGCATTTTTCTTCCATTCTGTAAAAAAAAAAAAAAAAAAAAGCGTAAATTTTGGTAATAGTAAATATAAAATACACCACAGGTAAAGCATAAAATAAAGATAAAAATAGATCGATATGTGTTCATAATTCGGCTCAACAAATAAAAAAAAAAAAAAAAAGGAAAAATAAAGCAAAGTAACGGAATAACGGAAAAGTAAAATTGCAATCATGACACAGAAGATCTATGTGTAATTAAGATAAATTTAAAAAAATGCACATATATACATATATACATATATATATATATATATATATATATATATATATATATATATATATTATATATATACGTAAATATATGGATACATAAAAAAACAATTTTTTAATAACAAGCCATTACGTAAAATGACAAAAATGGTACCCAAATTAGCTGGAAAAAATTGAGAAAAGGCATGTAATTCGTTTTCAAATATTTACGAGTACATACTTTCGCATAAATACGCTCACGCATATACGTTTGCATATATATACATATATATATATATATGCGCGTTTATGTATGTGTTCTTAGATTTCGTTAGAAGGTAGCATCTCCTTAGTGTATCATTTGAACAACGTACTTTTTTCACATCACCCATCCTATAAGGTTGTGTGATATATACGTCTATAACGTGCACAAAAAAAATATATAAACTTACTAATACGTAACGAACACGTAAAGTGCACATAACGCATGAGTAACACGTGTATATAGGTATATATTTGCTATAACTGCCAACATGTTTAGGGTTAAGAACAGGTTGAGGTTGGAACTTATTGCGAATAAGCGCAGTTACACGAATAACAGCAGGGGGATGCTTAAGGAGTATGTGTACACAAAATATAGAATAAGCTTACCATATATGAATAATGTAAAGTATGATGATATGTATTTGTCGAGTCCTAGTAAAGATGATTTATACATTTTTACAAAAAGTATTCCAATATTTTTAAGATATTTAAAATTAATAACATCAATAGAAAACCGAAATAATGATTTTATTGAATTTGCAAAAAGATGTGAAAATGGTTTGAGAGTAGAAAAAGACGTATATTTAACTAAAGAAGAATTACTAGAATTAATGTTTATAAATGGGTATGCACAAAAAGAAATGAATGCTTTGGATTTAGCATTTAGTAGTAATTATGAATTTCATTATGCAGAAATATCTGTATTATTCAATTTAGAGGAAGAGGATGTATATAAATTTTGTCTAAAAAAAAGAAGTGAACACCCAGAGAAACTTATTCATTTGAAATATTTTAAAGAAAAAAATTTATTATCATCTTATGGGTTACTATTTGTTTTTTTATTTTTTGGTTTAAACAATTTTGTATTGAGTAATGCATGGTTTTTATCTAAGACTATTCCTTTTTTTTCTGTTTTTTATATGCTTGCTTCCTATTTTTATAAAGATATTTGGAGCTTTTTAAATAAGGATAAGAACTTAATGATAGAAAAAAATTTGCAAAACAAATTATCAGCAGAGGACATCATTTATAATCAATTAAAACTTTATTCTAAAGATACGAATTGTAGTATGAACTTAAAAAATTTTAAAGAGTACTGTGATATGTTGATAAAAAATTATAGAAAAGCATACATACATGAACAGAAGATAAAGGTACAGGAAAATTTAGAAAAAAAATTAAATGAAATATACAATGCGGAATTGAATTATAAAAATTCTTTACAAAATATATTAGTAGAAGAAATTATAAAAAAAACTTATAATGATGTAAAAACAAATGACAATTTTTATTATGCTATTCTGAACGATAGTATTAACAATATAAGAAATAATAGTGAGAATGACACACTTATTAAACATGTAAAAACTCAGTTAAGTTCCATTAAAAATTTAAATAAACAAGATCCACTAGTTAAAAATATACTAGATCAATATGAACTAAAAAAAGACGAATACATAAAGCAATATGTTGTACATAAGGAAGAAGTACACAATATAAAATCTATATTATCAAAATGTTCCTCAGATGAAATACACAAATTAAATAAAAACGATTATGCAGAGCTCTTACGTTTATATCATTCTATAAATAACAGATTCGGGTTTTATGTTAACGATGAAGATATATTACCCATTGTATCGAAAGACAGCGATGCGAAAAGTTTAGCGGATACTGTGAATGCCGCTATTTTAGATGCCAACAAATCATTCCATGAAAAGAAGCTCGCTGCTTTTCTAAGGGTATTCCAGTAATTTTGTATTTCCATTTTGTGCTCCTCATCCGTGTGTGCACACGTGCGTACGGAAGTTCATGAATATATTAATACGTGAAAATGTTGACACGTGAAAATGCTAACACTTAAAAACGGTAATACGTGTATACGTTAATACGTGTATATGGTAATACGTGTATACGTTAATACGTGTATATGGTAATACGTGTATACGTTAATACGTGTATATGGTAATACGTGTATACGTTAATACGTGTATATGGTAATACGTGTATACGTTAATACGTGTATATGGTAATACGTGTATACGTAATACGTGTATATGGTAATACGTGTATACGTTAATACGTGTATATGGTAATACGTGTATACGTTAATACGTGTATAGTAATACGTGTAATACGTGTATACGTTAATACGTGTATACGGTAATACGTGTATACGTTAATACGTGTATACGTTAATACGTGTATATGTTAATACGCGTATACGTTAATACGTGAATACACAAAACAAATATACGAATGGTACGCGTGCGCGCACGCGTCTAGTTGCGCCCCGCTATGTATATTTTTCCAGTACAACCCGTGTGCATTGTTTCCTTATACTTTTAAAATATGATCCTTTTTTTTTTTAAATCATATTCATGTATCGCATAAGTTCATGAGATATGCATGTAGTCACTTCTCATGTGCCGTCTTTTTTTTTTTTTTTTTTTTCTCATATATAATTCAGTGTTAAAAGGACACAGCTAATAAAGGTATACCTTGAACATATAAATAATCAACTGAACTATGAAAAATATATGGACTGATAGGAACCATTATTTTAAACTTTCTCTTATTACATGTGTGCACTCGTTTATTCTACTTCATGCATTTTTTTTTTCCCGCTAGCACTGCATGCTTTTGAAAGTTAAGAAGCGAAGTAATTAACGTGACATATGCGATTAGTATAATATATGCTATTAGCACAACACATGTGATATGTATAATATACGCAGTGGCATGGTGACCAGCTAGCTACTTAAACCTTAATAAAAAAAAAAAAAAAAAATTATGACCAATTCAGCATTAAAATGTACAATTTGACAAGGTAAAATTTCTTAATTACATTTTTTTTTTTTTTTTTTTTTTTTAAATTTGTTCGCGTGTATCATAAAAATGCACACAAGGTAAGGAGCGCATTCTCAAATGCTAAAATTAAACATAAATAGAGAAACATACGCAGTACGTACGTACATACATACATATACATACACACATATATATACTTTTACATACAAATAAGTAACTATATGTACCTATATGCATATACATATGTAATAATTATGACTTGTTAATAAAAAAGTAAAAAAATAGTTAAGCGTTAAGGTTTTTGCTTATACGTATAAAAATGTATAATTAAGTATAAACAAGTATAAATATGTGTATATATATGTAGATAAGCATAAATATGTACAATTATGTAGAAATATATAAATTATGTATAAATATATAAATTATGTATAAATACGTATAAATAGATATATATATATATATATATATATATATATATATATATTAAATGATGCGAAGGCAAAATGCACACAGAAAAAAATAAAATTTGTTCATAATAAATGTTACATGGTAAAATATCAAAATGTAACAAGTGATAGATTTTAAAAGATGGTAAGTATTAAAAAGGCTGTAGTACTATAAAAAATAAAGAAACGTGGAGGGTCTGAAAATTCAATTTTCCTTTGCATTTGTATTATTATTTCTTGCTTCCCGTCTTAAAAAAAACTCTTCTTTTTTTTCATTAATGTATACCCATGTACGCATAAAATAGTGCTTAAGATATTCAAAAAATGTACAAATTATAATGAACATATTATCGAAAAATACAATTAGATAGGTATAAATAAAAACAGTTATAATAAGAAATGTAAATGCAAATAACACTATTAATGAAAATGCAGGAAAGGACTCCCCATGATTATATCTGTACAGCCATAATAGAGTAACAAACATTATAATACTTAGTTGAGCTAAAACTGTATTGAATGTTTTGTAATCAAAGTTGTCTATATAAAAAAGAGAAAGGAAGAAAAAGAAATATTGAAATAATGTAAGCATAATGTATAGGGGTAGAAGGAATAGCACGAAGTTTGAAAGAGTGGGGTGAACGGGGTGAATTATGTATAATTTGCACATATCACTGTACATAATGTATATACAAGAGAACATTTCTTCGCAGTACATGCAACTGTAATTGCTAGCCGCATTAATATACTCACCACCTTTTATGGAATTGCACTTTTCCGTAATTTTCACATGAATCGTTATAGGAATAATATTCTCGTTGCAATCATTAGAAATGTTTTTATTACTCATATCTTTGTTCTTATCACTTTGGTATTCATTTCTATTATCGTTAATTAAGGTATTCGATTTATTATTTGAGAACAAATCTTTCTGATAATAATTTATGTAATCATCTAGTCTTTTTTTGTCGTCCAGTATTTTGCCCATATATATAAAACGAACATTTAATTCTATAAAAATTATTTATTGCAAAATGCGGGGGTGGGAAAAATAAATTATCTTAATGTTAACACTAATTTGTTTTATAATTATTATTATTATTTTTTTATTTTTATTTTATTTTTTTTTTATTCATTATTATTATTATTATTATTTTTTTTTTTTTTTTGTGGTGAGGGTGCAGAGCTACATGAGAAAATGTTAGATCAGTATTAATTAAAAAAGTAAGGGAGGGTACCTTTTTTTATATCTTCTGAAAACAACTTATGTTTCAGGTTTTTAATTATTTCACTGCAGTTTATTTCTAATTCTGTTGGAGAAGGGGGAAGAAAAGAAGGAAATCAATAAAGGTATGCAAACTTCGATCCTTCTACATACACATATATATATATATATATATATATATATATATATATGTGTATATTGCACATAGCTACTGCTGCATGAAGTCATTTGTTATTTATTTATTTGTTGTTCTTTAAAAAGTATTAAGAACTGGGTGGGTACGTAAAGTAACACATGGCACATATCACATGCGTAAAATACAAATGAGCGACTAACAAATATACCACCAACATTTAATTGTATGAAAATATCGATGCATAATTACATTTACAATGTAAATTAAACAAAAACAAGCGAAGATGTAAATGTATATATATATATATAGATTGCACATATAACAGCACATTTCATATTACCCAAATTTTGGGGTATTCCTCTTGGTCGTAGAATAATAAATTTTATTAATTTCGTCATCATTTTTACTAATTTTTATTCTTAACGCCTGCATAAATTTATTTTTCGTTTTTTTGATCTCACTATTTTTTTCACTGGGATTTTTTTTTCTTGTTGAATATAGAAATATGTATTTATACATATGTATAATCATACATAGTCATATATATATATATATATATATATGCATATGTATGTTTTTCCACATGTATATTTATGCATATATTTATATATGCCTATGTTTTATTATACGTATGTTTTATTATACGTATGTTTTATTATACGTATGTTTTATTATACGTATGTTTTATTATACATATTTTTTATTATACTTTTGCTTAATTATATGCTTCTTTTTTTTCTATAAATTTTATACGTTATATTTACGATATCTCAAAACTGCTAATTTTTAATTATTCAATATATTAAGTTAAAAAAAAAAAAAAAAAAAAAAACACATTCATATATGTATGTATATATATATACATATATGTTTATATTTTAATCCCTTGAGTCAACATGAATCATTTAAAAAAAAAAAATAAATAAATCGACCATTAGCATTGCAAATAAGATGTAGATATACGATGTCGAACAAAAAGCCTTAGTATGTACTACATGTTACGTTAAACATATCTATTCTGATGTATATACATATACATATACATATACATATACATATACATATACATATACATATACATATACATATACATATACATATACATATACATATACATATACATATACATATACATATACATATACATATACATATACATATACATACATATACATATACATATACATATACATATACATATACATATACATATACATATACATATACATATACATATACATATACATATACATATACATATACATATACATATACATATACATATACATATACATATACATATACATATACATATACATATACATATACATATACATATACATATACATATACATATACATATACATATACATATATATATATATATATATATAATTATACATAATTTATACATATCAAATAAAAAATGAATATATATATATAATATGTACATGTGAACAAAAAAGTTCTTTACCCTTTTTTGTTTCTTATTTTAGCGAATATTACACTCGCGCACGGTTACTGTAATATATTTCGCAAGATAAATATACTTAAACAAGTATATACATACATGTATATATATATGTATATATGTATATGTGTGTTTCTGTACTATTGTACTTTTGCACGTGCGTATATTTGTACGTACGAGTGTGAAAATTTTGAGATATCATTAAAAACAGAAAAAAAAAAAAAAAAAAAAACAAATTTCCTTTATAAACATTAATACATCATAATTTTATAATTCCCCCCCCCCATTTCTTACATATTCGTACAAAAAAAAAACAAGAGTGTACGACTACACTTAAAACTTTGTTTCTCTCTTTTTTTTTAGAGTAAAAAATAAAGTGACGTTGAAGTAGGTGAAGAAACATGTGTTGTTCATATTATTTATTTTTTTTTTTTTTATTTTTCTTTTAGCATTGTTTCATTTGTCCCATGCTTCTTATATATTTCTCTACCCCTTTTCTTTTCTGCTTTTACGAAACTTCCTTTTATTAGCTCTTTTTTATCAGCTCTTTTTTCCTTTAATTTATTTATTTTTCCTTTTAGTTCACGCTACTAAATTTTTCGTAAATTCCCACTTTCCTTTTTCAGTGAAAAAAAAATTTATGCACACGTTAATAATTTTGTTTTAACTTTATAAAAGCCTAAAGCTCGGTTGCAATAAAAGGTCATTATTATGAATAAACAGATAGGCAGATAGGCAAATAAGCAGATGAAAATTATCTCAACTTGTATGTATAATACCGACATGTAATACATATATGTATGGTATATACTTATATAGGTAGATATATTTGTACATTAAATATGAAGAAAAAAAAAAAAAAAAACAGCGGAGCGCATTGTAAGAATATTTAAAAAAAAAAAAAAAAAGAACAGTACTACAGTTCGTAGAACGCAATTTTCTATTTGTTCATTGAGGAGAATAGTGATAAAAATATATACATATATATATATATATATATATATGTATAAGCAATTTTTTCTTGTCGTGTAGAAAGAGAAAGTTTCTTCTCCTACGTTAACTTAAGGAAGTATAACAATTATTATGTATCACAGTTACCATACTTTTATGTTACGTTCTTTTTTTTTTTTTTTTTTTTTTTTTTTTGAATAAAGTACACAACATGATGCTTGACTCCCCTCGTTTATTTGCTGTAACTGTAACCTGTGCTACAATTTATCATCAATGAGAATTAACATTACGACAATCTTTTCGATTAACAGATTTACTAAATTTTATACGAACAGATTTTTTACATTCTTCTTAAGAAGGGAAGGTAAACAAGGGGAATGTCCCTTCTCCGACATTATAGTAAGTGTATCTACAAATATCAATGTGACAAGGAAAGAAAAAGAAAATGAAAGCATAATATATAAAAATGCAAACATCATTAATGTTAATAAGGATGATAAGTACACAAGAAAAGGATGCATAGAAGACAGCAAAGTTAACAGGTTCACAAACCCTCAACTCACTGATAACTGCAGCAAAGGAAAGAATAACAGAATAAAAAAATGCAAAAAAGAAAAGAAGAATATTGATTCTCCCCATGGAAAAGTAAATATTCGTTTTTTGAATAAATCTGAGCAAAGGAAAAAACCAATAGAACAGGAGGAAATAAAAGAACAGAGTCGATCCTATACGGAGAGCACAAACATAGATAAAGAAGTTGTAAACGAATTACACAATTTAATAAGATCTATTAAAAAACTAGATGTAGAAAAAAAAAAAAATATTATAAAATACATTGACACGTTAGATAAGAAATATGTACAAAATGTTGATAAAAAAATACTCATCTTTTTTGAAAATTTAGATCTATATATGTCCGCCAATGGTTTGTTAATGTGTGATATTGGGGGTGCAGAAATAATTAACCATATAGAAAAGGTAGACATAGAAGGGGGGGAAAGGCAGCTCAACTCCCCTTTAAGCGTAGATGCTACCGATGATAAGGGGTACGAAAATGGTATATTACGCCCTAGCACAGACCTTAGAATGGGCATTAATACGGACGTTAGCACTGGCATTAGCATGAACGTTGGTAGTAGCGCTGGAAATAACATTAATAATCTCTTTGATATGAACTTTATAAGAGAACAGAAAAAGCTTATCTATGGCGATAATATATACCCCATCGTTCTGAATAAACGGGAAAAAGAGGACAAGGTTACCATTAATGATCAGGGGAAGACGAGAAAATTATTAAACAAAATGGATTCATGTGAAAAAATGCGCAATAGAGAGGATACGGACCATTGTGATATTATTAATGTAAGAAGACAAATGTTGATCGAACGATCGTCTTACAAAAAAGCGATTGAAGAAGCGGAGGACTTTGTTTCGAACCTACACAACTTAAAAAAAATTACAGAAATTCAAGGATTATGCAAAATATATTTAAATTGGGTTAGTGAGCTGGAAAAAAAAATAATTTATTATAAAGAAAAAAAAAAAATAAGAAATAAGAAAATAAGAAAAAAAAATTTTCTTCCTGAACATATGGAAGAAAAATTACTAGCTATTATAACAGTAAAATGGGCTATTCAATACACTTTTAATCCTTTAAAAAAAAAATATTCAAATAATGTAACTACTCAATCAAAGAATTTTGAACAATCTTATGCGTACCAGTCCCTTTTCACACATGTTGCCATAAAAATTGGGGAGGAAGTAAACAATGAAATGAATTTTCAACTACTGGACAAAAACAACCTCCTCTCTAATTATATCAAGAAAAACAAATCGAACGTATCCTTTTCTCATTTCCAGAAGTATAGGATTCTGAATGAGATAAGACGAAAGATAAGGAATGCAAAGGGAGAAGCGGTGAATAGCGGTACGTTGAAGAGTAGCACGGGTGAAGCAATGTTAAGTAACGAGCGTATAGCACCTGAGGTATCCTCCATTGACGATTGTAACCACCTTATAAGTAACAATATCGATTTAATTCAATGGAATTCTGCAAGGAAGGCAGCAGTGGGTGGCTTTTTACTAAAAATGCTAGTTGATAATGCAAAGGTGGATGTGGATTTAAATACAGCCAAAGAAGAGTATAAGAATGAGTACAAATATTATTTATTTTTACACAAGACAGCAAAAAGTAATGGAGATATGCTGTATTCTGAATGCAAATATAAAAAGGAATTAAACTATCAAAGGTTTTATGAAGAAGAATCGAACTCGTTAAAATTTATTATCCTTGATAGAAGTAAGACTGGAGCTGATGGCACAAGAGCGGCTAATAACGCTGACAACTGCAGTAACATGGTAGAGGAAAAAGGCAAAAAAAAAAAAAAAAATATGACATGTTCAGGAGAGGGGAGTAAAAGCGGAAGGGAAGGGGGAGAAGTGAAAGGGGAAGTGAACGCAGAAGTGAAGGGGGAAGTGAGCTCAGAAGTGAATGAAGACGTAAAAGAAGACGTAAAAGAAGACGTAAAAGAAGACGTAAAAGAAAACGTAAAAGAACACATAAACGCACACATAAACGAACACATAAACGAACACATAAACGAACACATAAACGAACACATAAACGAACATGTAGACGAAATCGATGTGAGGGGAGCAGGAAAGGGTGTGAAAAGGGAGAAGGAAGAAAATAAATTTTGCCAAAAGCAAAAGGAGAAGCTAAAGAGGAAGGAGATAATATTGTACAGGTCGAGGAGGGATAAGAATAAAATAGAGTTATCCGTGTTTGTACATTCATATATATGGAAGAACAACGGATGGTATGGCGTAATACACATGAGAGGGTGTTGTGCTAATTATTTACTAAACAATGCAATTAATTCTCATGTGCCTTTAAATTATTTGCCTATGATATGTAAGCCTAAAAGGTGGATAAACAATGAGGAAGGGGGTATGCTGTTATTAAAGAATAATTTTATTAGATGTAATATCAAGCCATTATTTAATTTAGATGTTTGTGATTTAAGTAGAATAAAAAATATCGTATCAGAGATAGGAAATGTGAGATGGAAAATAAATAAAGAAATTTTATATTTTATTGAAGAAGCATATATGAATGGGAAAACAATTGGTAAGATACCACTAAATAAAAATTATTCTCTTCCAGACAGTATTGGCATGATTACACTGAGTAATGATAATAATAGAAACAACAGTAATAACGATTATAATAGTAACAGTAGTAACAATTATGATGGTAACTGTTACAGTAGTAATGGTTATAATAGTAATAGTAAGGAGGAACTAAGAAAATACTACTTAATAAAAGAAGAAATAAACAGATTAAATAAACGTTTAATTAGTGAAAGGCCAACATTTCTACAAAAACTAGCTGTAGCCAAAACTTTAGAAAATAATAAAATAATATATTTTCCTCATAATATTGATTTTAGGGGTAGAATGTATCCTCTCTCTCCTCATTTACATCATATGAGTGATGATATATGTAGAAGCTTAATTTCATTTTATGATGAAAAAGAAATAGGAGAAAGAGGTTTATTCTGGTTAAAAATACATTTAGCTAACAATTTTGGAAAAGATAAACTAAATTTTGATAAAAGAATAGAATGGGTTAATAAAAATCTACATAATATTAAAAAATTAAGTGAAAATCCTTTTGAAAATATGGAATTTTGGAATACAGCAGATAAACCATGGCAAGCTTTAGCTGTATCTTTAGAATTAACAAAAGCCTTGCAGTGTTCGGATGCTACAAAATTTAAAAGTAGTATACCAGTACAACAGGACGGTACATGTAATGGTCTACAACATTACGCTGCCTTGGGAAAGGATAAAAATGGAGGAAAAGCGGTAAACATCATTCCATCCGACGAACCGCAAGATATTTATTCGGTCGTGCTGGACATAGTGATAAGTAAGATTAGGAGAGATCTAGGCACGGGGGATGCGAACAGTATGGGAAGCATACGCAGTGTGAGCAAATCTAGCTGCGTAAGCAGTTTAAGCAGTTCTAGGGGTTGTAGAGACTGGGGTAATGGCTTGAGCAGGGGAGATCTGGCTAATTACTGCTTTACATATGATTTACTGAAAAGAAAAGTAGTTAAGCAAACCATTATGACGATCTGCTATGGGGTAACATCCATAGGAGCAAAGAATCAAGTAAAGGGGAAAATTCAAAATATGATTGGAAAAGACTTAGACAAAAATACGATTAACAAACTGTCACAATATATTTCCAATTATATATTTGAATCAATTAGTGAAATATTTAAAAGAGCAATGATAATAAAAAAATGGTTTAATAATTTATCTAAAGTTACTAATGAACTAAATATACCTATTACTTGGATTTCCCCCATAGGTTTACCATGTGAACAACCCTACAGATTAGGAAATAGAATTTTAGTTAATACACCACTACAGTCAGTTAGTGTTATATCTTATCAAAATAGTTTATTACACAAAAATAAGCAAAGGTTAGGATTCCCACCAAATTTTGTACATTCCTTAGATGCATCTCATTTAATGATGACAGCAGAAAAAATGCTAATCCAAAATAATTTTAGTTTCGCAGCTGTACATGACTCCTATTGGGCACATGCATGTAATGTTGACATTATGAACACATTCATTAGAGATTCTTTTGTAACCTTATATAATGAACCTATCTTAGAAAACATTTATAAAAATTTTAGGATGAGATTAGGTAAATATGCTACCAAAATACCTCCACCCCCCGAGCAAGGGGAATTAGACATATCGCTTGTTCGGCAGAGTAGTTACTTTTTTAGCTGAAAGGTAGGGGAGGCACACATGGAAGTGCTACCAGATCTTTCTACTGCTTCCTTCATCGCATAATTGGAATTTTACTCATAATTAGCCTAAAATAATCCGTTATCTGTTTTTTTCATTTGTTATAATTCGAGCGCATTCTTGCAACAAGTGTGCATGTACATGTGTGTATGCTCATATTAGGGAAGACACGCATACAAATAAGTGCTTTAAGAAAAAATTTAGATGTATTTGTTTTTGTTTTTGTTTTTATTTTTATTTTTTTTTCATTTTTTCGTTTTTGCTCTTTTTTTATTTTTTTTGCTCACTCAACTTAACTACTACTTACATACCCACTTGTGAATATTGTCGAACTGCCAATCTATGTGAATCTGGCTCAGACATATGTTGTGAGATTTTCATCAATTCAGCTTTTATTTATTTTATTATATACCTATTTAATTATGTAATGAAGAGAGTTTTAAAGAAAATAAAACAGTAAATACGCATTACACGTGAGTTCATAAAAAAATAAACATATATAGGCGTATGTGCGTGGGTATATTGCGTATGTATACGTGTCTGTATATATAGATACATATGCTCACACATTTACATGTGCCCATATACGCGCTAATATTACCCCAAAAATAAAAATAAAATAGAAATGCATTTCGACACATATACACATATGTGCACAAATGTACCTCTTTAGTTTTTGACAGACTGTTCATATACAGAATTTTATAAATAAGAAAAAAAAAAAAAAAAAAAAAAAAAAAAAGAAATTAAATTAAATTAAATTAAATCAAATTAAATTATAAATTTTACATAATATTTATTCCTTTTTAATTTGAAACAAATTTCATTTAAAAAGAAAATGTGTGCACTCAAAAACCAAATATAAACTGTTATTCTGCAATTTTGGGATTAACAATGAAAAAATGGAAAAGCACAAAACAGCAAATCGTGAAAATTAGAACGTGCATATTACTATATACGAATATTATATGGTAAAAATTATATGGAGAAATAATATAAGAAAGCTTAATTATAACAATAAAATTGCAACTTTACGTTTCTACCGTAGCGCGCAAATTTATTCCTTCCTTTCATTTCCTTACTGCTTCCAATTTTACACATACATTAAAATAAAAAAGGATTGAGAATCTATTTAGGTGTCAAACAAAATTATTTAGCAAGAAAATATGGTCTTATTCATCTTGTCATTCAGTTTTTCCATTACTTGGACATTTAATATTTTCCTTGTCTTCACCCAACTGTACCTTTTTGAATATTCTTTTTTTTTTTTTTTTATTGGTGAAAAGGTAGGCCACATTTCCTGTCCTGTTCAGGTTTTTTTTTTTTTTTTTTTTTTTTTTTTCTAGCTAGCTTACAATTTATATCACTATTTTATATTATCCTATGCCATGTTTCGCTTTTTTTTTTTTTTTTTCTTTACCAGGAGGGGGTATTGCCAATAATTGCAAACTCCCTTACTATGTAAGGGTACAGTAATCCCTCTTTTTCGGGTTCGGGGTGTTTAGATAGGGCTATGGTATAAACAACTTCTCTAATGTCATCAATTTTTCCTTCAATAATTTCATCATTTTTATTTTTTAAGCAATTAATTTGTTGTGTGTGGAACGTAAAAATGAACCAAGGAGTACTTTCTTCCATTCTTTGAGCTCCTTTAAGTTCATGATTTTTGTATATTAAAACATTAGTGTCTAGGAAGACTTTTTTTTTTTTTCTTTCATTAATACTTGCATTTAAGGAATTAAATGCCGATGGGCCACAGTGTAATCGGAGTGTTTCTTCATCTCCAATTAAATAAGATTCGACAATATGTTTTGATATAACATATTCAAATAAATACATCAGTTCTGATAATTTAAAATTTTTATCATGCATTTTCATTTCTCTTAGAGCAGCAGCTAATTCAGTTTCCCCAAATAATTTTCCTAAAATAGGGTTTTCAAAAAAATTATTTAAAAATGGCATATCTTTCAATTTACTTCCAAATTTATCCCATGCAGACTCATAGGTTAAAATTAATTCGCTACCTTCTTTATTTTCACAATTTTTATTTTTATCGACTGACTGTTCATTCGCGTTGTTAACACTGTCACTGTCATTATAATTAATACTGTTTTCTTTTTCGTTTTCTTCAAAATTTTTACTTACATTTTTAGCACTCACATTTTTGCCACTCATATTTTTGCCACTCATATTTTTGCCACTCACATTTTTACTACTCACATTTTTATACCCCTTTTTTTCATTAATCTGGGCATTTTTTTTTTTAAACCTTTTTATTGCCATTTCTTGCCGCCATTTGTCTAAATGAACGAATGCATTGTTGTCATTCCACTTTTCACTCAACTCAATCAATTTATTTGTTGTATTTATTAGTAATTCTTTTAAGGTTAAGAATAATTTAACAGTTATGTATTTACTATATTTTAATGCGTAATAATTTTCAAAACAATATGAAACAAAATTGTTGATATCATTGCATATTATTTTTATCGCCTCTGCGTTTTTTTCTTTTACTGTTTTAAAAAAATTTGTGTTTTCTTCAATTCGTCTTTTTAATTTTATTGCCTTATCTTCTATTTCTATTTTATCCTTCAATTCCTTTAAAGCCTCTTGGTACTTTTTGTTTTCTTTCATGTCTTTCTTAACCTAGGGGGGGGGAGTAAAGCAATTGTGGCACGAATGAGGTCAGCAGTGTGATACATACACACATGCTTGAACACATATATGCATACATACGTTAATAAATACATGAATACATACATGAATACATACATGAATACAGACAAGAACACATAAACACGAGAATATACACACAAACATACATTCACGTACACATTAATACTCACGTTAACATTCACATTCACGGATCATAAATAATTAACGAGAGCTGAACGCGTCATGTACAAACTTAAAGCGCATTTTCAGCTAAAGCTTCACACAGTGAAGTGTGTTCCTACCTGTTCTATAACATTCTTCATAAAGCTGGAATAATTTTTTTTATTTAAGGATGAGTATATGCATCCAAGTACTTTTCTGTCACTACTTTCGAAACAATACACCCTATTAAGTATTATATTTTTACTATTATATATATTTTTGACTTCACATTTTCCCGAAATTAATCTTCTATATTTTAAATTATTACCACTTTTAAAATTTTTCACAACTACATTATTTATTATACTCTTCATTCTACTAAAACTTACGCTGCGCTTTTACCAAATTGAGCTATTTCGTGTACATTTATACTAATATATAAATACACAAGTACGTACGCATATACATATATATATATATATATACATATATATATATTTATAAATACTTGAACAAGGATCAAATTACATATGAATTTAGGACATGTAGGAGTGCGTGGAAATGCATTAATCATATGAACGCAAACATTTATGTGCATAAATTTATGTATATATGTTCATATACATACATACATACAAACACACATATGAGCAAACGTAAGTACATACGTGCGCGTGTATTTCTCCTTTCGGGGGGTATACATAAAGGGCGCAAATTATACGTATTTGTCCCACTTAATTATATACATTAAAAAAAATTAATAAAAAATAAATAATATTTCTAGTGCGACAAACTGTTTACAACGTAACAACCTACTTCTTATATTCAATGTAGAAACCCCTTAACTGTTGTTATTTTGTCGTATTTTTTTTTTATTTTATTTTAAAGCGAAGTAACCTTTTTTTTTTTTTTTTTTTTAAACTAAAAAGTTAAATATTTAGCATATGTTCATAATAAAGCATAAAATTTTATCTATACACGCTTTTAAAAAGCGTTTCCCGCTTAATTCTTTTTCACAGCTTGTACTCATATATGTATGTATTATTCACGTATGTATTACTTACATGTACGTACTGTATAATTTTTTTCTTCTTTTCCTTCGACGTTAAAATTTAAAGGCAAATTCTCAAAACATCATTTTTGCAAAACAAATTTTAAAGGCAAAACGTATTCTCAAAATAATTGCATCTTTTTTTTTTTTATTTTTTTTAATTTTTTTAATTTTTTTAATTTTTTTATTTTTTTTTTTTTATTTTATTTTTTTTTTTTATTTTTTTATTTTATTTTTTTATTACATTTTTTTATTATATTTTTTTATTTTTTTTTATTTTATTTTTTTTCCCTCTATCCATTTAAAATTTTATATTTTTTCTGAAGAAAAATTGAATACTGAAAATAGTTACCCCCAATTTTTGTTTTTTTTAGAAGGGAAAAAAATATACTTAAATGAAATATTGCTTGTTAAGTAGTACTACCTGCATATTGGCAAAAACTTTAAAATCTATTATTTATTTTTTTTTTATGTTATATTATACCATATTTTGGCAAATTGTACCATATTTTAGCACATTTGGTTATATTTTATTTTAATTTATTTTCTTTAGCTTTATCAGATTTTCCATCATTATTTTTTTTTTTTTCTCATAAGTGGTAAGGAGAAAACGTTCAGGATGTTTTTTGAATGTACGGATATTCTATGAAGCAGCATGATGGGAATGTTATGTTTAATATTAAATACGCGTCAATAAGGAAAGTGTCTCACAAGTTTGTGCATATATATATATATATATATATATATATATATATATATATATATATATATATATATATACTTGTTAAATTGTTTAAAGGGGGGTGGGGGGAAAGAGTTAAGCAAAGGTGATGTTGTAGTTTTAAAAAAAAAAAAAAGGGTTTACCCAAAAATGGTACAAAAATAGTAAAAAATTGTTCAAAAAAAATTTATTAAAAATTAAAAGAAAAAGTAATCATTGTGGAAGGACAATGTAATGGTTAGCAGGAATAAGAGAAAATTAGGCTGTTCCATTTTATTTATTTATTCTGTACATGTACGCATGCAAATACATATTCGTATACATACATACATACATACATATATGTATAATACATACATACATACATATATGTATGTATAATACATACATATATATATATATGAACATGTACTGTTCGTATATTTCCATTTTTTTCTTATTTTTTTGGGGCACAACGAACTGTATACTACCTTTTGGCAATTTTCCTTCCTCGCCCCCGTCCCTTTGTCTTCCCTTTATCTTTACCTGCAAAAGTTTTGTCTTTCGAAATTTTATGTTTCGGTGTATCATCAACTAATAGTGTGTCCAGAGGTAAATTATCGGACAAAATAAAATATCTTATATTATTACCCCTTATAGTTACATGCTCAAGGGATAAAAATTGTTTTGTTTTAACATTATATTCACCTATATTTTTATTCTTAATAACGACTTTAACATTCTTCATATGTGTATTCATTTTAATATCTATTCCTGTTATCACACCAGTTATAAGGGTTCCATTTTTTAGTTCTATCGTTACATTTTCATTTGTCAACTTCATTAAAAATGATACTAGCTTCATTTTATATCAACGGGGGATGGGGGGAGGCGGATATGAGAGGTTGCACAGGATTCCACGTATAGACTTTCGGTTTTACTCAATTTATATATATACATATATATGTGTAAATATGTACGGGTATATGTATAAGTGTATACGTATATATATATGAATGTACATATATATTATGCACAATGTACCAGCCTTTTATTATAAAAAAAAAATTAAGTAAAATGGGAAAAACGAGCTAAATGACAAAAATTCAAAAAAAGCAAAATATGTTGAACGAGTAAATAAACAGCATAACCTAAAGAGGCAAACAAAATTTACTTGCATTAATACGATGACAATTACATACTACGCATAACATTTTGTTGTATTCTTTATATTTACAGCAAAAAAAAAAAAAAAAAAATGTAATAACTTGATAACGTGATAACGTAAAAATGGTACTTAAGAAAAAATAAAATAAACTAGAATGTAAATAAATAAGATTTAAAAACTCGACAATTTTGCAAAACTTGAAAAAATTGCAAAGTTTAGCCCAGTTAAACTATCTATATTCAAATAATTAAATTGTTGTGAAATACTTCCTCATCCTTCTACAATAGCTTCATCCAGTTTAAGCGATGGTAAAAATGTGAGTCTGCACGAAAACTAGGATGATTAACGTTTATGTTGCGGAGGCAAGAAAAAAGCTTACGTTTACTCAAAATGAAATAAAATGTAGCGAAATGTAGCGAAATGAAGCGAAATGAAGCGAAATGAAGCGAAATGAAGCGAAATGAAGCGAAATAAACAAGCATAACTATCTTGTAGGAAAAATAAATAAATAAATAAAACAAAATAGTGTCATTCGCAAAAAATGAAAAAAAAAAAAATTACATTGAATTGAACTTAATTAAAGATTTCGTACATATGCATACGTAGAAGGCGCAAGCACATATATATGACATACAACAATTTTTTAAATAAGGACGTAAAAAACTATTAAGGGAATATACTAATTTGCACAAAAAATTGGTGTACCGCTAATGATTTCTTATTATTATGACTTTCTTAATGTAGCATGTAGAACATTACTACAGGACTGCTTTTTTTTTTTTTTTTTTTTTTTTTTGCAAAAATAAACTCCCTTTTGCTGTATATATACATACAGTAAGAAATAGTTATTGTGAATTGAAAAAAAAAAAATTAAGCATTTATTACCGTATTAAATAAACACACACGCTTGCATATAACATAGGTTAAAATACTCCATTCTGTTAAAACGCCTGTTACACTATATGTTGTTAAAAAATTAAGGATCCATTTTGTTATATGCTCGAATGAGAAAAAATATATATTTCCTTTTATGAAGTATTAACATTTATCCATATTTATTTACGCATATTATTATTTTTGAAAATATTATTTATTATATTTGAAAAAAAAAAAAAAAAAAAAAAAGGTTAAAACAAAACGAAAAGAAGGAAATAACAAAAGGTTGTAAAAAAGGCTCAAAAGAGAAAAATATATATACATACGATTTCAAAATTGTCAAAGTAGCAGATATATTTTATAGTAGGCATAGTACCCATGCATATATATTCTCTTTTTAATTCACTAGTTGTATATGCAAAATAAAACTGTACGTTAAACTTATCGGGGGGAAGAAATACACTTAACACGTACGCAGAACTTACTATGTACACCGTATCTCAGTTTTTACACACAAAAAAGGTGCACGTTTTAACCGCATATGTTATAAAGTACATATATGCAATGATATATATATATATATATATACATACATACAATGCTTTTTTTTTTTTTTTTTTTCTTCCTAACGAAATAGGGTTAATTTTTCTTTTCTTCTTCATATTTTTAAAGCCGTTTTGCTCATAAACAGTTCATTTGCATAATTAAGAATGGTCATCTTAATAAACTTAAACACAACTCTTTTCAACATTAACCGTTAATAATTTTGTTATATTTTTCCTCATCTATTATCCCTTCTTTTTTCAACTTGTTTAAACGGCATTTGTAAAAATAGGATGGCGTGTAATGTCTTACACTGAAGTCTGGTTTGTGGGCCTGGTATAAAGCTGCAGCGCCTAAAATTAAACTGAGAAAGCTGAAAGGGGAAAAACAAGGCGCCAGTAATTAAAAATAAAATAAACAATAAAATAAAATAAAAAGGAAAATAAAATAAAAAGGAAAATAAAATAATTTGATATTGTTACGTCCACTATGTACACATGTTCTGATATACTGTATACATATATATATATGTACATACATATATGTTCGTGTGACGGGCGGGCAAAGGAGCATGCAACTACTCACTACTCACTACACACACTGTATGCTTAAATTTTAATATCATTTTTTAAAACAAATGAATATTTGCTCTCCTATGAATATTTTTACAAAAATTAGATCATATAATATTGAAAAGGAACACATCTATGGAATATTTTATTTTTAAAATACATTATTCTTTGTAACTCTTTTAACGGAATTACTGAATAATAAATTATCTCTTTATCAAATCATATTTTTGCATTTTCCCCTTTGTCTTAATTACCTATAATGCCTTAAAAATTTAACTCTATCTTTCGATATACTTGGGAAACTTTTAAAGATTATCTCAACAGGGATGAAAACCATTTTTCCAGAGCGCAGGAATGGTGAAGAACTTCACATATACGTGTAATATGTACACATACACATGTACATATATATATACACAATATATATATGCTATCAAATTATCGTTTTTAAAATACTGTGCGTTTTCAAAAAACTATAAAATTTCAAGAAAAATATTTAATTGAAATACCTAAATTTTGCCTAATAAATTTTGTTAATTAAAAAAAATTCAAATAAACAAATAAAATAAACTCAAATAAAACAAATGCAAATAAAACAAATGCAAATAAAACAAATGCAAATAAAACAAATGCAAATAAAATAAATGCAAATAAAAAAAAAAAAAAAAAAAAAAAAAAAAAAGCATTAAACAGTAAAGTGTAAAACAATATAGTATGAAACTAAACAGGAAAATGTAGTATATATAGAAAAAACTTAAACTCCGAAAAAAGAGGACTTCTGAAGTTTTAAAATTTAAAAAAATATAAAATATTAATATACTGTTTTCAAGTTTAATTATAAAAATGTTCAAACGGAGTTACTCAGGCTAATTAATTCATTAATAATGTGTATAATCAATGAAGCAGCAGTAGCAGTATCAGCAGCAGCAAAAATACATTAAAACTGAAAAATAAAAAAAATTATTTCTTTATTTTAAATTATAAGAGTTATATGTAAAAGGAAATTGAGAAATAGCTGCACCATATTTTAACTTGTAGTAAAAATATAAACGTATCATGTTCATATTTTCCTTTTAAAATAATAATTTATTTTATTTTATTTTTATATCAAGGTACGTATATAATATGTGACATAGTAGTGTAATCAATAAGAAGTCGAACTATGGTTAATTTTTATTTTTTAGGATGGAAGAAAAAAGAAAAAGTGGAAAAAAATGTGTAAATATTTAAGTTTTTATAAATATATATTATGATTAATTATTAATAATTAATAATAATTTAGAGGGGAATAACGGCATGGTGCAGGCGTTTTATTACGTCCTTTTTATTTTTTTTTCATATTTATATGAACTGTTCATAATTTATTTGGATACATTCCATTTATCTGGCCTCCTTCTTCCTTCTGTCTCTCCCCTAACAATTTACTTTGCCTATCATAACTTACCTTGCCGATCATAATTTACCTTGCTGTTCATAATTTATTTCGCTACTTTCCGCACACGAAGGTGAAAAATTAACATTTTGATCCTTTAAAATATTCTCACAACTATCCTCATTGGACAAATCTTCTTTTTTTTGAAAGGAATAATCAAGTGATCCTTTGCTTAATTGTTCAACTCTGTTTACTAAAGAGTCGAAATGCTTACTATTATGCTCCATCTTTTCCGATAAGTAAGAATAATTGTTTTTACTTAACTCATTTGAAATTTTTATTTTTTCATTTATATCGCAAGTTAATTGTATATACCGAACAAGGGTGAAGCTAATATCACTTAAAGAATTTTTTATTTCTTTTATTTCCTTACTGTATATGGGACTTAATGTTCGTCTTGGGTAATTTTCCAAATGTAGCATTCTTTCCCCCATTTCTTCAAGTTTATCTCTGAGTATTCTTCAGCAAAAAAAAGAAAAGAAAAAAAAAAAAAAAGGTATACAAAACATGCAAATGTATATACAAATATACGTAATACATGCACATATACAAACATATATATATATATATATATAAGCCCTCATTAATGGTTAAATTTGGCACTTGTTTTTTTTTTTTTTTTTTATACTTAAAGTAGGGAGATGATAGTAATGGAATAAATTTATATATTTTGCTACAAGCTTCATTATTTCTTAAACCCCCGAAAACGAAAAAGTACCCACTATTATCTACTTGAATTATATTTCCATAGAAATGATGGGTTACTAGGGGCATTCCGTACACATTTAAGCTTGCCCAGGTGTTTAAATTTATGTCATATGCGTGTATATCTAAAAGAACGGGGGTGAGAGAAATGCACATATGAACACATATATATATGTGGGCATATACATACATATGCATACATGTATGCGGATACAGAAACATATGTACAAATATAAATAACGCAGCAAATGGTAAAATTTAAAATTAATTTGCCGTTCCATGTACCTAAAAGTTCCGTCTTGGAGTACCAGGAAAAGTTGTATCCACCAAAAAGGACGAACCATCTATCATTTAATACTGTTGAACTATGACTGCAGAAAAAAAAAAAAAAAAGAAAAAAAAAGAGATGAGATGAGAAAAGATAAGAAATGATGAGTATATATAAGAAGAGAAAATATTATACGATGACGTTTCTTAAACATAATAGATTTGAAAAAAATTAAAGAATATATTATGTTTATATACCCATAACGCTCTACAGGTATTTTTCCATATGAGTTTTCTATTTTGCTCCACTTTCCGTTATTTAATGAATAAGACCAAAAAAGATCTTCTACACATTTATTTTGATTATTTAATCCCCCAAAAATATAAGCCTTTACATCATTTCCTTGGTTAGATATACACACAGCACATGAGTGAAAAAAACGACCACTGGGTTTATAAATACCCTTGTTATAATATTCATCTTTACTCAAAATTTTTACCCATTTTTTTTCTTCTTCAAAATAACTCCACATATTACTGTTTAAGTGCAAATTCCCCATATTTCCTGCAAATATTTATGAACACATTTTTTTGCAAAAAAAAAGAAAAGAAACAAAACATATGCATACATAGATACATATAGGAATATACACACCCATACATGTAGGAATATACACACCCATGCATGTAGAAATATACACACCCATACATGTAGAAATATACACACCCATACATGTAGGAATATACACACCCATACATGTAGAAATATACACACCCATACATGTAGGAATATACACGCACACATATATATACCCACATGGGGAAACACTTCTTAGCAAGCTATAGTACCTCCATGAATAAAGATAATGTTCTTGTACATGAAAGAAACATGACCAAAAATGGGTGGTGGTGAAAAATTAAGTTTTATATGCTCCCAAGAATCATTACTTAAACGAAATATATAAGTATCATTAGTAATGTATTTCCCTCTTTTTCCCCCAAAAAGAAAAAAGCATTCTTCATCATACTCACTCGAGTGAATTACATTTAATGTTGCATAGTATCTGATTTGAGGAGATTTTTTTTCTTCTACCACTTTGAAAACTTGTGTGTCTTCAGATAAAAAAGGTAAATATATACATGATACTGTACACATGATACTGTACACATGATACTGTACACATGATACTATACACATGATACTGTACACATGATACTGTACACATGATACTGTACACATGATACTGTACACATGATACTGTACACATGATACTGTACACATGATACTGTACACATGATACTGTACACATGATACTGTACACATGATACTGTACACATGATACTGTACACATGATACTATACACATGATACTGTACACATGATACTATACACATTATACTATATGTATTATACATAAATACGTTATACATATATATATATATATGGTACATATACATATGTTCATATACACATAAAAGCGTAAACGTGAGCCTATGAACGTACTCAAAGAACTCATTGTTCTCCTTAATTTTGTTTTTTCTTGCATTTTTGCTCATAATTACCTACATTAAACTGTATTGTTTTGGGGTTGAAATTTTTGATATGTTGATTTCCTCCATAAATGTAAATATTGTTTTTATAAAATATGCATGCATGTCCAAAACGAACGTTAAAAATATTTCCTTTATGAATTATTTCTGATTTACAATAAAAGGGTAAAACTTCAGAACAAAACGATATGTTCTCTATATTATCATCTGTATATTCATTTAAGGTTATAGATTTATTATTTGAAAAAGTCTTTGATATAACTTTAAATAAATTTTCTCCAAATATTATAGTATCATGAGTAAGTTTTCCTATATATGAATCTTCAGTTTTCGTATTTAGGAATCGGTTAGCTGGCATTTTCTTTTTTTTTTTTTTTTCCTTTGAATTTTATTCAAAATTTACATTTCTCCCCAAAATTTAATTCTACTATGCAAGTGGGAAAAGAAGGGAAAAGGTGAGCAGCAAAAATAGCAAAATGGGTAAAAGACAAAAAGAAGAGAAGTAGCAAATCGGGGAAGTGGCAAAACAAAAGGAATATCAAATTTCTACCAAATTTGAAAAACGCAAAAACGAAAAAACGAAAAAACGAAATTGTTAATACGAAAAAAATTATAAAACAAGTGGGCATGTTAAATTTATTTTTAATTTTGCATTTTATACCACAACAATGTAAAAACATGTGCACCATGCAACATAAATTTTTTAAAAACCTACAATGCAATCGTTTCATTTTATTTTATTTTATTTTTTAATTATTCAATAATGCTTGCTTTTTATAGAGAACAAAAATAAAAAAATAATAAAAATAAAATAGAAAAAATGTGTAACTTTAAAGAAATATTATTCTTCTGCAAGCTCGTTTTTCATCTTAAAAAAGAAAATTTTTCTTTAAGTTGACAACTTTAAAAACTTGTTCGTAAGAATTTTTAAAACAAAAAAAAGAATAAAAAGTAAAAGTAAAGGTGAAGATGAACGTAAACATTAACGTAAATATAAAAGAAAAATTAAAAGTAAAATTAAAAGTAAAAAAGCAAAATCATCAGGAAAAAGCGAAAATATCAGTTGAACAATTAAAATCATTCGTAAACATTCATAAGTAAAAAAAATAAATAAATAAAAATTAATTAATCAAAGGGGCATAAGGTATAAAAACAGGAAAAAATAACAACGTATTTTTTTTGTCCACTGTAAATATTGCACATTTGTTTTTCGCTGAAATGGGGGGAAGCAGAATAAAATAAATAAATGAAACCCAAAAAAATAAATTAAGTGAAAAAAAAATTAGCTGCACAAGGATTTTCTTTCACAATGTTTATGAATTAAAGATATAGGAAAAATCAAAATAAACAAAAAAAAAAAAAAAAGGGAAGCACGTTATTGTTTTTTTTCCTTTTTTGTCTTCATATATTCATATATTCATATATTCATTTATTTCTGCATTTCTGCATTTCTTCATTTCTGCATTTCTGCATTTCTGCATTTCTGCATTTCTTCATTTCTTCATTTCTTCATTTCTTCATTTCTTCATTTATTCCTTCATTTCTTCATTTCTTCCTTCATTTCTTCATTTATTCCTTCATTTCTTCATTTATTCCTTCATTTTTGCTTTCTTTCAATCAATAAATCAAAGTTAATGAACCACGTGGTATGTACATAAAACACAGCTGTTGACCTATATGCTGTCATGTTTCATTAAAACATTTGTTGACTCCAATTTTCTTATACGCTGCTCTAATTTCTCCAAAGCTTCCGAGTTGATATTTTTTGAAAGCAACTTTTCGCATTGCTCATTTAGTTTTTCAAGTGCTGAAAAAATAAGGAACAATATTATAAAAATAATTTACATTTATTGTCTTATATGCAGTTTTTACTTGGGCAACTTGCGCATACGTACACATATATACACACTTACTAAAGTATATGTATATAAATATATATTTTTACAAACACATAAATACGTGCATACATAAATACATATACACACTACTCTGTTCGGTAAAAGCAAGCAAGCGTGGTGCATAGTACAGCCCATTTTTTCGTATCATTTATCCTCTTCATTTTGTGTTTTGAAGCGGTACAAGCACCAATTCTTAATGAATATATTTTTAAAACCTTACCATAAAATTTCGATTCGAATGTTCTCATCATATTGTTTATATTGTTAATTTCTTTTTTTAAATCAGTAATTTGGAGCTCAAATTCTACTAAACTGATATTTTCATTATCATTTGCATTATCATTAATGTTATTCATTCGAGAATTTAGTTGTTCAATTTTTCCTGTCAATGTTTTATATGACACATAAGTTACAAGGGGTGACATATTGAACACATCAGAATATTCGTTTGATTCATCACACCCGCCAAAAACATGCAAAGATTTTTTATACGGTACCAAGCATAAGGACCCGAAATATCCTCTACTGAAATTCTTTGATGTACTTATGTCAACTTCAAACCATGAGAATGTGTATATATTCAGTGCGTACATATCTTAAGGGTGAGGTAAAAAGGGAGAATGGGAACATATAAAGGTTATAAAAAAATGGAAGAATTAAAAATTGGAAATATAAATAGAATTAAACTGAAAAAATAACAAAACTATACTAAAAATAAAGAACGGATATTCTATTTCATTCAGTTTATATTTCGCAATTTTGTGATATGGATATTTAAATTGAGAGTTTGTAAACAAACCTAATTCTACGAAACTTTTTTTTTTTTTTTTTTTTTTTTTTTATTACCAGACAAGGCATAATTTTCAATCCATCCATTTGTAATTCCTCCATATATTATCATCCATTCATTATCAAAGAGCTGTGCAGCATGGCTGTAAAATAAATAATTAAATAAACATACATATACATATACATATACATATACATATACATACACATAATATATATGAACTGTTGCGATATACATATGTGTGGGTAACTGTTACGGCTTATATGTATATATATATATATATATGTATACATATGTGCAGGAATGTATGCGTGAAAGTATGTGTAATACCCCCATCGTGAACAAGGTTTGGGACCAGTGGTATTGGTAACTTCTCGCCATCTATTGGTGCTAGTATTAAAAATCCAGGTATCACCTAATGCTCCACTGAAACCTTTTTTATTACCACCAAATAAGAAAATTAGTCTTGCATTTCCATATATGGAGAAAATTAAGCTATGTGCACATCTAGCTTCAGGGATTATATCAAGTTGTGAAAGTTCTCTCCATACATTACCTGATAAGACCCATAGATCAGATAATAATGAATTGTTTAGGTCTAATCCTCCATGTATATATACAGTATCACTAAAACTACAAGATGCATGTTTATATCTTGGTACAGGATTTACTTTATTTTGAATATGTTCCCATTTTTTCGCTTGAAAATCAAATTTATATGTTTCATTAACAATTTGATTTTTTTCATTTATACCACCAAATATAACAATGCTATTTTTATTATCTTCTGTTATCACATTTCCTGAGTGAAATGCTCTAGGCATTATATCATTTGAATTCAAACGTACCTTTTCAAATAAATTAATTCCTGGTACATATCTTATAAAATTATCAACACATTTATTTTGTAACATACCACCATATATACATATATCCCCATTTATTTCCACTGATATATGACCTTTTGTTCTTTTGAAACATCTTTCATTGTGCATTATTTCAGTTAAATGAAAAACAGGGGGAGAAGGAAATCCTTTGGACACTTCATCATTTGGTTTTGAGTTAAAGAAACTTCTTTTTTCATTTTCCGCTTTACCTGTATCCTTTTTTTTTCCATCTTGTGCATTTTCCGCATTTTCAGCGTGCTGTACATTTTTTTCATTTTGCACATTTTCAATATTTTCTGTGTTTTGAATATTTTGAATATTTTGAGCATTTTGTACATTTTGATCATTTTGTACATTTTGATTATTTTGTACATTTTGATCATTTTGTACATTTTGAACATTTTGAGCATTTTGTACATTTTGTGCATTTAGTGAATTGAGTGTAGATGGTGTGATATGTGTATTTAGTGTGCTTGGTATAATCGATATGTTTGGAGCGCTTTGTGTACTTACTGTGTTTTCTCTCTTTTGTACTACATTTTCTTCTTTTATTTTCCCCCCTGAAGGAACACTGTTTTCGTTATTTAGTGAGTGTTCCTTTTCAATGATGCCTTTTTCTTCAGGATTTATTTCATATGGGGCGATGCTTTGGTTTTCCATTCTGTTATATTTTTGTTGAGTTTGCAACAGTATAAGCTTATTTTATGGGTATAATTACTGATATTTTTCACTGTTATCTTACGTTGTCTCCCTTTATGTTATTTCACCTTATTCTATCTTATTTCACCTTATTCTATCTTATTTCACCTTATTCTAACTTATTTCACCTTATTCTAACTTATTTCACCTTATTCTAACTTATTTCACCTTATTCTAACTTATTTCACCTTATTCTAACTTATTTCACCTTATTCTATTTTATTTTACCTTATTCTATCTTATTTTACCTTATTTCACCTTATTTTACCTTTTTATTTTTTTATTTTTATTTTTTCTTAAATATATAATCGAGTTGTGCTCTAAATGTACAGTTTTACCTTGCCTGTTCATAAAAAGTTCAGAATTATATCAAAGTTTACTATTTTTAAAAAGTTTTTTATGAACATAAAAAAATTTAATATTTTTATATATATCATGTACAAATTAATTACAAAGCAGTGTTATATAATACTTTTTTCTAATTTAGCAAATATGTAGCTTTGGTCATTACTAATAAACTAAATTTCGATTCAGCGTATGTTAAAAATGCTTCTTTTTTTTTTTTTTTTTAATTCTCAATCCATGCGCTATATATATACATATATATACTTATATGTGTGTACGTATATTATATAGAGGGCGCAACTTACGAAATTTGCATATAATATACAATACAGTTTCTTTTCGCGTGAAGTCCTAAATATGTATTTTAGTGGAATTTAAATAAAAAGAAAATAGAAAATTTCAACATATGTGTAATTTACTTTTCGTGCAATTAAGCAGAAAAGCTGACAAGTTTATAAATTCTACTTAGGATTTTATACATACACACATATGAATTATAATTTACATTTATATGGGGTAAAGAGTTTATAAAATTTTAAAGATTCTTATGCGGAGGAAAACCGTTCTAATTAGTTACAATTATAAAATAGCAATTTTTTTTTTATTGTTTTTCTTTTCTTTTTCTAAATATATTATTAAAATGAAGTAAAAAACTTGTTCCATTCGTGTTTTCTAATGGTAAATATTACAAAAATATGTGTATATTCTTTTTGATTTTTTTTTTTTTTTTTTTTTTTTTTTTACGCTTATAAATTTAATGTAATGTTTCTATAAAGATGATATGTATATTTCATAAATGGTAAAAAGTAGTAAATAAAAAAAAAATATTTGTTAATTAAAGTTTTAGTTGAATTTCTCTTATTATTTTTTATTTTTAAATCATTTAGTTGATAATTTAAGCATTTTAGTTGTTAAGTTAAACATTTTAGTTGATAAATTAAATATTTTTGTTCATAAATTAATTATTTTAGTTCATATGTGCAATGTTTTCTTTCATTAGATAACAAATGTGTGCTTGGATTAAGTCATATTTTTTTCAGTAAAAATTTGATATAAAGCCAAACAACAAAAAAGCAAAATAGAACTTTGAGCAGAACATATCTGAATGTGCTCACTCTAGAATGAAAAATGTTTCTTCTTTTTTTTTTTTTTTTTTCTTTAAAATTTTTGTCAAAACGTAAGGTTATTTATTAGTTAATTTTTCACTTTTGTATTTTTATACTTATAGATACTCTCAAAATGTTCAGCAATTATATTTACACAATAATTTTTTGTAAAAATCTAATAAACAATTTTCCTAATATGTATTCACATACATTGTTGCACTTTTTTTTTTTTTTTTTTTTTTTTTCTCAAAAAAGTATCTATAAAATTAAAATTTACTTTTTGAAATTAAAACACGAGGAAAAGGGAAAAAAAAAAAATTAAAAAGAGAAAAACTTCAGATGAGATAAGAAAATAAAAAAGTTGTAACAAAGAAAAAAAAAAAAAAAAAGGGGAATACAACTTTGGAGGAAGCAAGGGAAGTTCCCTCTTTATACATATTTTTGAAAAGCAGAAATATGGCGCAACTGGATTAATGGCATAAAATATATACACATATGTGTATGCGTATGTTCATCTGAACATATGTATATATATGTATGTACATTTGTGTATAGGTATATATATGTGCTCTTTGCCCCCCGCTCAAACGAGTATCAACAAAAAGGAAAAAAAGTATATATAAATTTCTGTAAGAGTTGCTTCCTTTTACAAACTAAAAAACTTAATGCTACTCTTTTAATAAACAACGGAAGGCATAGAAAAATATGCGCAAAAAAAAAAAAAAAAAAAGCAAATGAAAGCACAGCAAATTAAATTAAAGTAAAAGATTTTAATTCTGTAAAATATGCTCTAATGTTTTTTAAAAAATAAGCTGCTAATCCTTTTTGTTTGGACACCTTTTCGGAGAATTTCCAATTTTGTAAAAGTTAACAACAGATTTCTGTTTTGTATAAATTTGTAAAGTTTTCTTATCTGTTGCTTTTGTTAAAGCTTTTTTCCTTTTTCAATATATTTTTTTTTTTATTTTTAAACTAACGATATGGAAACAAAGCTAGATTGGTACGTTATATAAATGAACATTCTCATATTAACATCAAGGCTTTATTTTCAGGGGAAAAAAAAAAGAGATTAAAAAAAGAGAAATATTATGCATAAGCCATATTTTATTTGATTAACAGCTTAGTTAATAAAAAAAAAAAAAAAAAAAAAATGAAAAATTGAGGGATGATAGATAGTATGCTTTTTCTACATAATAATGGAATAGAAAGATGCGATAAATATATTTTATTCCCTTTTAATAATAAAAAGATTCGAAGAGGAGAAGATTTTCTTTGCTTTATTCGTATTTGCAAGTAGATTAATTATTAAGAGCAAAGGTTTATTAACCTGGAAAAATAGAACATTCGGCAGCTGGAAAAATAAAATAAACTGCCGGCTTTAAAGGCGTACCAGAAGTTTAACATAAGTATGTATATCAAATACATGTGCGTATATACATGTATATATGTACACGCACGTATGTTCATGTGTTAACTTGTGCGTATATTAATTTTAGCTTGTTTTAATTACTCATAATGTCAGAAGATCAAATCAAAATGAACGATGAAAATATGACGAAAGAAGAAAGAGAAGTTTTAATTGAGGCAAATACAAAAAAGGAATGGGAGTCCAACGGGCAGTGGTTAAAAAGAAAAGAATTTCTTTTAAAAATGTTAAAATATCACAAAAAGAATAATGTTAAAATTGATGTAGATAAGTTTTCAAAAATGGGTCATATATTTTACAACATGAAATACCTTAGCTGTACCTATAGCTCGCAGGTTGTAGATGAAATGAACAAATACCAAGATAGTTGATTCATCATGGGCATGTACATGCATACATATATGCCTATATACCTATGTACATGCATATGCATATATATTATATTTTCTCATTTTAGTATTTGTATTCACGTTTAATAATATTAACTAGTACTACCCCTATGGCTATTTATTTAACCAGAATTTTTTTTTTTTTTTTCTAGTTATAAAAATTTACAACATTTTAACCATCTCTTTTACTTTTAAGTTTTTATTTTTTTAAACATTCTAGAATTGTAATTAGGAGAAAACCTTTATGCACACATTACGTAGCACTTTGGGAAAAATATACTTCTTCTACTGCACACTTGAACATTTAAAGTGGAAAAATGATCGCGCGTGGATGCTCATGCATGTGCAAACGTACGTAGAGTTGTACGTCAAATAAAGACCGCACATATTTGAAGCGAATACTGTTGTTGCAAAATGGGAATATTTTAAATAAGCTATTTTTTTCTTTTTTTTTTTTTTTTATACTATAGTTTGTTTCATTTTCATATGAGCAAACAAAAATGCATGTATACACATATTATATGCACATTTGTAACGTCTTCACAACTAATAAGTAAATGAAAAAGATAAAAAAAAAAAAAAAAAAAAAATAGGTGCGACGATTCACTTGCGTATGAAAAAACCTACACATTTAACTATATTAAATGTCGTATGTCGAGCTAAAATGAACAATAACACTTGTGCATTGACATTAAAAAAAAAGCAAGACGAAGAGGGATAGGAAGATAAAAAAGATGAAGAAGTGGGGGAAGGAGGAGCTGACAAAGGATAAGAAGACGACGAATAAAGCATGCCAAAAAAACTGAAATTAAAAAAAAGTAAAAAAGTAAAAATGCTCAAAGGAGTAGGCGTATATGAAGCATATTTTAACCTTTGGCATGGATGGCAAACCACGAATTTCTCTTTAGCTCTCTCTCTGTGTGTAATTCTTTTCAAATTTGTATGTCACTGAAAGGGAATAATTTGGTTGAATTTGCACGAATTAACTTCAAGCATTTCTTTAAATTTGTTTACAATATCATTAACTGAATAAACCTGTTGATTATTTGGGTCATCCCTATCTCGTACAGTGACCGTGTTTGTTGTCAATTCCTTTTCTCCAACGACAAGTATAAAATTAAACTGCTTCAACTGAGCCTCTCTAATTTTTTTATTTAATGTATTCATTGACGCATCTACATCTACATCAAAAAAGTTGTTATTCAAAGTTTCATATACATAATAAGCATACTTATTAAATTTATCGCTTACTGGTAAAACTATGGCTTGTCTTGGAGACAACCAAAAGGGCAGCTTACCGGCTGTATGTTCAATCAAAATTGCTACAAATCTTTCCACTGATCCTAGAATTGCTCTATGTATAATTACTGGTCTATCAAATCCCTTCTTCAATAAGTCATCTGATGCAGATTGCACCCCTCCACTGTAATTACCACACTCAAGGTTAGCCGCACGGTCATGGTTACCATCATCATTGTCATTACCGCCATCATAACCATAATCTTTTTTGGTTTCTCCCCCTCCCGTAGAGCCATTTTCCAGGTCCGCGTGCTCCTTCTTCTCATTATCATCCTCAAGAACGCCAAAATCTTTATTTTTATACTGCAAATTAAATCTAATGGGTAGCTGAAAATCCAGCTGTATTGTGCCACACTGATGGGTTCTGTTGATACTGTCCCTTACCAATATATCAATTTTGGGTCCGTAAAAAGCTCCATCTCCTTCATTTAATTTCCATTCGACATTTACCGAATTTAAAGCATCTTTTAATGATTGTTCAGCAAAGTCCCATGTAGATATGTTTCCAATAAATTTCTTAGGTCGTGTTGATAAAAATAATTCATATTTAAAACCAAATAAATCATATACAAAGAAAAGAAAATGAAGTGTGTTTACAACTTCTTTTGTTATTTGCTCAAAAGAGCAAAAGATATGTGCATCATCTTGTTGAAACCTTCTAACCCTAGTTAAACCACTCAAACTACCTGTTATTTCATTTCTATGTAAGACACCAAAGTCGGCTAAACGTATGGGCAAAGAACGATAGGAAACATTCATTTGTTTAAACATAATACAATGACCTGGACAATTCATAGGTTTCATACCCCATTCTTTATTTTCTACATTAAATATGAACATACAATCTTTGTAATTTTGATAATGGCCAGAAGTTTTCCATAAATCGCAACTAAATACATTTGGAGTTATTACCTCCTCATATTTTCTTAATCGATATTCTCTTCTCATAAAGTCGATTAGCTTATTAAATATTTTTGCTCCATTAGAAAACCAAAATCCAGATCCTGGGGACATATCTTTTTCAAAAAAGAAAAAATTTAATTTTTTTCCTACATTTCTATGATCTCTTTTTTTTGCGTCTTCAAGAAATGTTAAGTAATCTGTGAGTTCATTTTTTTTTTGAAAAGATATACCATACACTCTTTGTAAACTATCATTATCTTTCTTTCCTAACCAATATGCAGATGAATTCTTTAATACTTTAAAAGCTTTCACTTTCCCAGTATTTCTAATATGAGGACCTAAACATAAATCTATAAACTCTCCACATTTATATACAGAAGTTTTTTTATTATCTGGTATTTTTGATTTTATTAATTCTAATTTAAAAGGGTTATATTTAAATAGCTCTAATACTTCTTCCTTTGTACATACAACTTTTTCAAATTCCACATTTTCTTTTGTTAATTTGGCAAACTCATCTTCAATCCTTTTATAATGTTCATTACTGATAGCATAATTTCCTAAAAATATATCATAATAAAATCCTTCACTTAACGCAGGACCAATTGTTAAGTACCCTCCAAATATTTTCTCTAAACTGCTACCTAATATGTGTGCAGATGAATGCCAGAAGATCTTCTTTGCTTCTTCATGTTCAATATTCAGAAACTCAATTTTGCAATTTCCTATTAGAGGCACGTTCATATCCCACAGCATGGGAGTACGTCCCCCACTACAGTGTTTATTCTCTGCACTGTTTCCACTGTCGTTGCCATTGCCACTTCCACTCACGTTGCTGTTTTCCTCTGCATCCTCTATATCACATAATTCCAGGTCTACTTTCTCTAAATATGTAATTTTTGACACTATGGAATCCTCAGCTAGCTTTTTTGAAATCGAGCTAGCTATATGAAAAGGAGTTGTAACATGACATTCTCCAACCCTGATAGATCCATCCAGTAGTTCTATGTTTATATTCTTTTTAAAATGTTCATCATTTTTTATTTGTAATTCTGTATCCAGCCTTTTTTTCTCTTTTAACTCATTATATTTTGCTAATCTTTCTTTAATATATGCAGGATTCTCTCCGACAAGCACAGCTTTTTTTAAGCCCTCCATCATATTTACGTTAAAATTATTGGGATGTATAGGATTTCCAAATGAATAGCAACTAAACTTAATAATCTTTTTTTTCTTCCTTTTAAATGTATTCCAATTCGTCAATTTGTTTATATTAATAAAATTTTTCAAAAAATATATCGAACGATGCTTTTTCACCGTATTTAGTAAGCTACTACTGTTTTTCTTTACAGATGATATGAACAACAAATTTTTTATGTTAATACAAATGTTCGTAACGATTAGGCAAAGGATCATACTTATTTTTTTCATTCATATTTTTACCAATCAAAATGTAAATAGAACAAGAGCTGAGGAAAAGATGAAAAAATGGAAAAGTTTATGATTTGTATCTTTTTTTCCTTTTTACTCACAGTCGCTTAGGCAAACGAGCTAAAATGTATGTACGTAGGTATATATGTATGTATGTATGCATGTATGTATGTATATGTATGCACGTATATGTATGTACGTATGTATGTATGTATGTATGTATATGTATGCACGTATATGTATGCACGTATATGTATGTACGTATGTATGTATGTATATGTATGCACGTATATGTATGCACGTATATGTATGTACGTATGTATGTATGTATGTATATGTATGCACTTATATGTATGTACGCGTATGCGTGTGCATATATATGCATATATACAGTAAGCGTAATTATGCCAATCTCAAATGCATTTTTACATACAAAATTACAAAATGCTACACAAATTTAAATCTCTAGCTTTTCAAAAATTACATATTGCATATATACATGGGCATATTTTTATTTGTTGCAAATATTCCCTTGTGTTAAACGTACGTATGAATTACATAGATGTGTGTTCGATATTTTGTAAATTAAAATTTTCATGTTCTGCTTCGAAATTTCGCATTTTTATGTAAATGCCCTCACTTGCATAATTAAGAAAATCGGGCTTAAGAAATAAAGAAAGAAAATTTCGGTTGCGTCGAAATATGTGTATGAATAGAAATAGTGTATATAATTTTTATCTTTCATCATAGATGGAATCGAAATTCTATTATGCTAAACACATTGTTAACAGTGTTGTTCTCGTTAAATATGCTTTTAAAAAAAATGGTCAAAGGGAAGAAAAAAATTTGAGTGTATATTAAAATATATATATATATATATTTATATATTTATGTGTTTATATTTATATGAATATATTTATATGAATATATTTATATGCATAACGTATGTATAAATCATTTTGAAAATACGTGCTTGGGCACATCTTGCAGCATGAGGACAAATAACTTGTAAGATTATGGTAAAAAAGTTACTTGGTGTTTTTCTTTTTTTTTTTTATTAAATATTGCAAAAAAAAAATAATAAAAATGAAAAAAGGCACAAAAAGAACAACATATGCGCAAATTAAAAACCCCCAATGGACAGAAATAAAAAGGAGCTAAAATTAAAAATTTATACTCGCGTATACAAAAACAACATATTGTATATATTTATTATATGCATATCCTCGTACGTACAAGCAACTATCACGTAATGAGCATATAATTTATTTAAAATTTAAAACTCCCACAAATTTTACTCATAATTAGGAGTTAGTCCAGGAGAATTACATCATTTTCCTGTACTTTTAATTGACCTATATTTGTAACTCTTTCTAGTACTAGACTATCACTAATAACCTAAAAAAAAAAAAAGAAGGCACGAAACAAAATTATGAACAAGGAATAAAATGGGGAAAAATTATGAACAAGGAATAAAATGGGGAAAAATTATGAACAAGGAATAAAATGGGGAAAAAATTATGAACATGGAATAAAATGGGGAAAAAATTATGAACATGGAATAAAATGGTAAAAAAATTATGAACAAGGAATAAAATGGGAAAAAAATATGAACAAGGAATAAAATGGGGAAAAAATTATGAACAAGGAATAAAATGGGGAAAAAATTATGAACAAGGAATAAAATGGGGAAAAAATTATGAACAAGGAATAAAATGGGGAAAAAATTATGAACAAGGAATAAAATGGGGAAAAAATTATGAACATGGAATAAAATGGTAAAAAAATTATGAACAAGGAATAAAATGGGGAAAAAATTATGAACATGGAATAAAATGGTAAAAAAATTATGAACAAGGAATAAAATGGGGAAAAAAAATGGCTATGCAAAAGGCAATATATATATATATATATGTATGTACACATGTGCATAACACTGTGAGCAATTGCAGAAATGTAGGACAAAATGCGTTAAGTCTAGGAAAATTCATATGAATGCGCATTTCTTCATTTTATTCGAAAGTAATTTTCGTGCAAACATTTTTGATGAAGTCCATTTTGTCTTCTTGATAAAGTGAAATAACGTTCTCCGAACAGCACAGGCATTTTTCAAATGCATGGCTAAACAGCTTTTTGATCGAAAAATTTGCTAAATTGAATGTAAGTATATGAGGAGTGGCACCCAAACAGGAAATGAATGAATTTGAAAGGTTCGTTTTTTTAGTTTCATCATTATTTACAGATTTGTTGTTACTGTCATAGTTATAAATATACTGATCTTGGTCTGAGTGTGGGGCAAAAAAATAGAGAGGATGTTGAGTTAAGGATATTAATAATTCTGTAGACATGGCACTACTAATAGTGCTTATTCCGCTCCTAGTGACGGTACATTTTTCATCCAACGTTCTGTAAGTTAACGAATCGGATGGAGAATGCATATCATTGCAGAAATAACAAGCAGCTTTAAAATATAAAAATGAATGTCTTAGAACAAGAAAGGAATCAAATCCAATAGCTACTGTTATACCTAGGGGAGGCATTTTCGGTAATTTTTTTACATTGGTAAGAATATTATTATAAAATGTGTTCCTATCAAAATTGCCTTCGTTTGATAAACCACTCTTTTTATATACATTTGTATGATATGTATAGGTAACATGGTCTGTATATGCAATATGAGTATTAGTATCGGAAGTAGTATCCGAATGGACTACTTGTTTGGGGGTATCATGTGTTACAATTTTTCTTATTTCTTTCAAACAGTTGTATTGCTTTTCTGCTATTAAGAGACATGGAAAATATCTCGATTCTTTTGAATCCGTTAATAAAAAAACCACGTCATGATTTTCAATTAACTCGTCTAATTCTTTCATTTTATTCTCTATATTTTTATCCTTTAAATAATTTAAATGCCCCGGCATAGGAATATCCATAACCTTAGCAGTAATATTTATGTCAGGTGAAATTTTTAATAAATTATTTTTAGCAGCAATACATTTATACTCACCCAAATTGCCATACCGTTCTGCATCTGCAATGGTATATAAGTACTGTCTACTTACATTAGAATAAGAGACACGTGCATTGTCAATAAATGTAAAATTCTGTATTCCCCAAGATACACAGTTTCTAGCAACCATGCAACCTAATGTACCTAGTCCTATAATTAATATTTTCAATTTTTTAATTTTTTCAAATTTTAAATCTTTTAAAATTTTCCATTTTATCAATTTTATATTTAATTCTACAGATATTCTTTGAATTGTATTTTTATTTAAGAAATCGTTCAAATTTATAACATAAATTATGCTTTGTTTTTTTGTTCCATGTATTACTTTTTCATAAGTTTTCCAGCCTGATATTATTTCATACTTCGAATTGTTCCTCATAATATGCTTATTCGAGTTGGATGAAATCAAAATGGAGCAAGATGATGTGTTTTTATCCTTACTCTTTTCCCTGTTTTCCAATTTTGTATTAACTGATAAATCTAATTTTGCAGTACATTCAAAGGAACAATTTGTCATTAGGTTTATACTTCTAATGTCGGTATCTCCATAGGTACATTTTTCATCTCTGCTGAAATTAAGTTTCTTTGGTCCCTCTTCAAAACTGTGCTTGTTTGGAAACTTAATTTTAAATATAGACGAATTTAAGAAATATTTAACCAGTGGTTTCTTTTCATTTATAATTTCGAATGCCTTAGTTGCGTTTGAATCTATTGCAGTAGCAGTATTACATGTAATCCCATTACACACATTCGTATTATCATTAAATGAAGAAGTATTTCCAGTAGTTTTACCAATAAGGGACTTATCAATATCGTCCATGTTCATACAAACAAAAATACTGTTATTTGTGTGTATGGATTCTCTATCTTTACACTCTTCTTTTTTCATCGTAGAGTATTCATTTATGCATCCATTTGAATTGTTTTTATTTATATTGGTATAATTCACTTTGCAAATGTTTGACACGTAGGGAGATGTATAATCTCTGTTATTTGTATTTACCCCCCTTATATTATGTATAGGATATATCCATAATAATTCTTTTTCCATATTAAATTTACACACACATTCGTCAGATAATAAAGAAAGGTCTCTAAAAGCTAATAAATCTATTTCGAAATTATATAATTCGTATTTTTTTGAAAAAAAATATAAGAAGTTTCTAAAGTCCCAACCCAAAGAATTATGTGTGTAATTGGGGTCAATCACACATATGTATAAATCAAAAATATCCTTTTTAATATTTTTTAATACTCTATCTTTTGAATTTTTGATGTCTTCTTTCAACTCGCTTAAGCAGGTTATGGGGAGGATTACCATATCGAGGTTTTGACACAGTTCACTAACGCAGTTATCCTCCCGTTTCTCCTCCCCTTCCTCCTTCCGTTTTTTCCATTCCTCTTTCTTCCATTCATTCATGTGGCCCCTATTTCCTTTCCCCCAATTGATGCTAGACAAATATTCAAACAACTTTTTAAAGTTATTTATTTGGTAAAATTCTTTCTCTCTTTTACTGCGAACGGCTCTACCGTTAGTGTACAAGCACATGTTGTATAAACATGTGCTATAATATTGTGTATAGTTAAATTTACGAATAGTATTATTATTACTGTCAAATTTGAGTAAAAGAAATATATTAGATTTTATGAACATTTTAAAATTATCAAAATATGTATCAATATTATAGGACAAATAAAGCAAATCTGTAATGTTAAACCCTCTCTTATCATTATTTAAATACAATGTTCTTGAATCTATGTAAAAAAATATTCTTTCAAATGGTGTTATTAACTTATAATCTTCATCAGGTTTTATAATAGGATTTGCTATACTATAGTAACATATGAACGTTTTTAAGTCCAAGTAACTCAATATCAAGTATTTGTTTATTTTTTCAAAAAAATTTAATTCACCTGCTTTATATTCCCAAAAAGAGTCATCATATATACTCTCCTCCTTTCTGCCTTCCTTACTTCTTTCGACACAATTATGCTCTTTTAAATATGACCTTATATCATTCAAGGCATAGTTAATATGCTCATTCCTTTTAGCATTTAAAAATTCTTCTAACGTATTGAAGTTTAACAAAACTCCCAAATATTTTTTGTTATATCTGTTTATTTTTATCTCTCTTCGACTCCTATGCATTTGTGCAATATAGTTTTCTTTCACTTCCTCCATGGTTTCTTCAGATCCTTCCCCTGCTTCTTTCACTCCTTCCCCCGCTTCTTTTACTACTTCCCCTATTCCTCTTTCTATTTTTTCTTCCTCTTTTTCTATGTATTTCTCATCGCCAGTAAATGACTTTTTGTTAACCTCTACTGTACTCACATAAATATGAGGGTATTCCAATTCCGTTATAGTTGCATTTTCCTGAGTTCTATTATACTTATGCATTGTTTTTGTTTTATTTACATATGTACTTGAAATCAAATTAACGTAATCACTCTTTAACTTATAAACATTCGTTTTCTTTTCATGCAATTTTATAAAAAATGATATGTCTATTTTAAATTCGTTGTAGCAGTGTTTTAAAATTTGGACCCCTTCTATTTCTGCTGGGTTATGTATGTCAAACTCCCTCAAACTACGTGCATTTGGGTGGTTGGAGGTATCCATTATGTTCCCGTAAAAAGCGCGCACACGCATATATACATATACATACATATATATATATATATATATATATATATATATATATATATATATTGAATGAACTTGGGTTGGCGGGTTGTTAGTTGTTGAGCTCAAAAATGCAGACGCATATGAATATATATGCATATATTTGCACATATATTTACCCATATACTATTTTTTTACATTAAACATAAAGTCAAAAAAAAAAAAAAAAAAAAAAATTATTCCTTCTCATCAGATCAACTTACATAATAACGCTTGAAAATAGATCGTGGCTATTTCTACTACACCTTTAAAAATATTTCTACATAAACATATATTTTCTTTAACAATCAAGACTGAAGCATATTTTCGAAACACTAAATATGCTATTTATGCTTATAATAAGATCATATTGACCTATGTATTATTTTTCACAATTTCCATATTTACTTGTTCTACTAAAAAGATGTATACGCAAATCAGTAACATTAAGAAAAAAAAAAAAAAATTATTACCAGGATGGTCATTATTCGCTTTTAATAACTTTTACTGCTTTAAAAATAATATATATAAATAATTACATACACATATGTGTACATACGAGTACTTAAACATATATGCATATAATGACATGTGCACATAATGTTGACAACTGTCATGTAACAAAAACTGGCGATAATAGATTAAAAGTAAAAAAAAATAATATAAAATAAAATTTGCGGAGACGATAAAATTTTTTTTTTTTTTTTTTTTTTTTCTAATCAAATATTTAAAATTGTAAAAATGAGGTCTGATTAAATCAAATATAGCAAACACATAAATGTACTAAAATAGATTGTAAGAGCAAAATGACAAAGAAAAAATTTATAAATATATATATATCTTTTTTTTTTTTTTTTTAGTAAAAAATGAAAAATAAAACCAAAATTATTAAAACCCTAATGAACACCTAATTTTAAAAGGATATAATATTTTTACACATAATAATGATGAGTAAATATCGTGCTACTATTCCAAAGGAGTGATTTTAATCTAGCTGAATAAAAAGATATAACACTGGAGATTTAAAAAATTAATTTTGTATTATGAAATTAAAGCAGCCACAACATGTAGTGTTAACAATTTTTTAACAGTTATGGCATGTAAAAACTTTACAATGATACATACAACAAGAACATTAAATGGTATGTTTTTTGCCTACTTCATAAATGCCCATATGACCGAAACCTACAAAACTCTACGTACATATTTTATCCATCTATACATATATATGTATATAAATGTGTTCAAATATATATGTGTACTCATGTGTATATAACAGGATGCTTGAAATTATATTACAAATGCTTATTTATAAGGCGAAACAAATGATTCAACTGGTAACTGCGTTTATATAACCAATAAAAAAGAAATGGTATATATAAGTTAACCTTTAAGCCTTCAAGGTATTGTTAATTTTGCAAACCTATTTTAAACATATATATGGCCTTTAAAAATGGTGAGATATTATAGCAGTACACCTTGCTTTACGTAAAACAAATAAATTAAAATTAAAAGCACGCTTCAAAAGGATTTAAACTTATATATAATAATATAAATAAAAAAGGAGGAAAAAAGGAGAAAAAAAAAAAAAAAGTATTTTAATATTTATTTGCAAAAGAATTTTTAAAAAAATATTATACATCGCCAAAGGTAACAATCTTTTTATCTACTAGTTATTTTTTAGTTACGTTGGTTAATATACTTTTTTTTTTTTTTTTTGTATTATTTTACATGGTGTTTGTAAAAATGTTATTAAAGAATAAGAACATGTCAGAAAAAAGTAAAAAAAAAAAAAAAAAAAAAAGCATAAGAATAATAGGAATAAGAGTAATATGAATAAGAATAATAGGAATAAGAGTAATATGAATAAGAATAATAGGAATAAGAGTAATATGAATAAGAATAATAGGAATAAGAGTAATATGAATAAGAATAATAGGAATAAGAGTAATATGAATAAGAGTAATAGGAATAAGATATATAAACTGGAACAGGGGTAGCAATTAGCAAAGGTTATTCCATTTACGCTCCTTTCTTTTTGGATACACCAACAGTTCTTCCCCTTCTTCCCGTTGTTTTGGTGTGCTGACCGCGCACTCTTAATCCCCAGTGGTGACGTAAACCTCTGTGTAATCTAATTTTTTTCATTCTTTCTAAATCTTCACGTAAATAGGAATCTAGCTGATTTGCTATAACATGTAAATTCTTTCCGTCTTTTACATCTTTCCTTCTATTCAAAAACCAGTCTGGAATTTTGAATTGAGAGGGGGCATTCATAATGTGAACAATCTGAAAAGAATCATATTAAGTCAATTTAATTAAAATGTAATAATTAGGGAACAAATGCAAACAAATAAAAACGAATATATTCTATTTAACATATATGCACATATATAAACGTAAATGTACATGTATTGGCGTACATATTCACTTATGCATATGTACATAAACTTTATAAGCATCGTGTAAATTTTATAATTATGTTTAAACTAACGTTGTTAATTTCTTCTGCTGTTAATTCCCCTGCTCTTTTTGTTGGGTTAACATTTGCCTGCCTGCATATTACGCTAGCCATTCTCTTTCCAATACCTTTAATAGCAGTTAAGGCAATGGTTACTTTTTCTTTACCATCAACATTCGTATTCAAAATTCTTAAAATATGCTGAAAATCGTTGTTATCGATTATTTGTAAAGACATTTTCACTCAAATAATATATTGCATAGGATGATTATAAGCAGGTACATATAATATAGCATGTATATATTTATATATATGTATAAATTGATAACTTTATGTCCCAACTATTTTTTAAAATATAAGCTAATTTTCTATCACTTCTGTTAATTTATAATTTTTTTTTTTTTATTTTCACAATATTTATTATTTGATTTATATGCCATTCGCTTGTGTTAATTTATTATTTTTATTTTTATAATTTTTTTCTTTTTCAATTTTATTAAATTTTTATCGTTCAAGCACTAAAAAAATTGCTTTTTTCGTTTGTTCACATGTTCATATGATACATAAATAATTGTATAAAATATAAATGATTATATATATATATATAAAATCATTCCAAAATGAGGCACTCTTGATGTGCTTATGTTCTTTTTGTTTATAAGAACATGTTTTAAATCTTTTCAATAATTTAAAAATATTTAAAAGAGAATAAAAAAATTACATTAACAATTAAATATGAACAAATAGTATTGTTAAATGTGTTCATACATGTTACTTTCTCTTCTTTTTGTTTTTATAAAAATTACTAATTCATAGAAGTAAAAAAATTATATAGTACTGGAGAAAATATACTGATGATTAAAATACATACAGTGTATTATGTATGAATATATATATATATATATATATATATATATATATATATATATATATTTATTTATTTATTTATTTATCGTGAGCTGTACTAAAGTGTACTAGGGGGATTAGTATCACAGTAGTACTATTGGCATATATATACACGTTTGTATGAAAAAATCGACTGATAAAGAAATGCTGCAAAAAGATAAAGAGAATAACGTTTTTCTTTTCTATGAGTATTATTTTTGTAAAAAGATACATTTTGCTAAATGTATTAATCCTCATTTTATTTTAAAAATGCATTCAATTATTTTAACTCATTATATACAAAACTTATACGTAAAAATATTTATCATACCATGCGTTATACCGTTGACAAAAGAAGCTAGTGTAAATAAAAATAACTAAGTAAGAAGTCTTTTCCGCAAGGATTTAACTATATTCATTTACGAAAAACAGTTTATCTTTATTTTTTAATAAAGCAATGTTAAATAGCATTCTGTTTGAAAGATAAAAATTATGTACATATATATATGTGTATATTTTTATGTAAAAGAAATATACGAAAATTTCAACATTTTAGGTCCAAAAAGAAAAAAAAAAAAAAATGTGTTCTTTTGCGACATGTGTTTAATGTATATAAATGTTGCTAAGTTTCTTTTTAGAAAAAAAGAAAAGAAAAGAAAATTTCAATAAAAACAGTTGTAAATATTTTTGCAACATTTTAAACGGTATATATATTTTTTTCCCAAACCGCTCAAATGTTACGCAAATCTTCGTTGCATTTTACAATTGTGAAAATACCAGTTGCTAACTTTAAGACGGTTTACACAAAAAATAAAATAAAATAATTAATATTAATATTAATGATAATAATAAACAGTAATAGTAGTAATAATAATAATATTATAATAAAATTGCTTCTAATGTACACTGTTCTTTTAAGTAATTTTTATTTTCACATATACAAGAAGGCCTTATATAAGATTATTAAAAAATCATATGGTTGTGTAATTTTTTTTCCAAATGTTAAGAGAGAATGGAATGAGATAAGACTTCATAATATTAACACACAGGGAAAGGAGCAAAACGAGTATATGTTATGATACTTATATACGTAGTGTGTATGTATGTATGTATGTATGTATGTACGTATGTATGTGTATATCTATGTATCTATGTATCTATGTACAGATAAGCATCTTCCGCAAATTGTACAAGTTAACTTAGTAATTTTTGATTTGCCCTTTCTTTTCAGGCATCATTAGCAATGAACATTTTAACACACTCAATAAGAACAATAATGTCCATATAATAACTTGAATCTTTTAATTTACTGAATCACGTTCTAAATTTTGCGTAATGTTTGATAGTTCCGTTTTATTATTAGTTCCTCTTTGCTTAATTCTGCTGTTTTTTTCTTGATGGAGCTCATAATTTTTTGCTTTAATTTATTTCCATATCTGTATGTATAAAAGGTTTCACCTGTTTTCTCGCCACATGTTTTTTAAAGCTTGTACATATTATTATTACTACATGAATTCCCATTCCTTTTAATTACTCACGTGTTTATATTGTTCATTCGACCTTTATTAATATTATATATATATATTTATTTATTTATTTGTGTGCACAAACCTTTTTATTTTTTATTGTATTTTTTCAAGAAAAATTTGAAGTTTAATTCTTTTGTGTGTATCATTTTTGCCACTGTCACTGTCATTGCTACTACCGTTGCTGTTATTACTTTTGCTTCTTTATTTTATTTTATTTTATTTTTTGCTCCTGTATAATCTTCAACCGTATAAGTTTCTTTTTTGAACGAGTATGCACAATATAAATTAACCTACCTAATATGTACTCTTATATACATAAATATAGTCCTATTTTTCATTTTATCAATATTTCAATTTTTTATTTTTTCAAATCGAAATTTGAAGTTTTTTTCTGTATTGCTCTTTAACCATAATACAAGGAAAAATTTTTCCTTTTCCTAACAATTTTGATATATATATTTTTTTTTTTTTTAATTTGATTTTTAAGAAATAATTTTCTTTTATTTACCATTTCAAGTTAATTTTCAGAAAAAACGATTTTCCTTCTTTTTTAGTTCTAATAAATTTATAATAGCTCAAAATATGTAGAGTTATTTTACTTTTCTCAAAGAAGAAATGATTAATAATTTCATATCTCCTCAAACAAACGATCCCATTAAAAAACTCCAAAATTTGCTGAACAATTGCTTACATTCAATAATAGTATATAAAAAAAAATTACATAAAAAAATACATAAAGAATACATAATAAATATATAATAAATACATAAAAGATAAGTAAAAGATACATAATAAATATATAATAAATACATAAAAGATAAATAAAAAATACATAATAAATATATAATAAATACATAAAAGATAAATAAAAAATACATAATAAATATATAATAAATACATAAAAGATAAATAAAAAATACATAATAAATATATAATAAAAAACTAATAAGCAAATAACGTCACCTACAAAATTTTAAGAATATATAAAAGTACTCAACTTTATAAATAAATGCACACATAAGAACATAAACGTATTTGTATTATGTACACGTAGTTTTGTATTAATTTGTTTTTCTTGTTTTTTTTAATTTAAGGATGTTCTTAGTAATTTATCGTACAAAGGTGAACTGAAGGAATTACAAATTGTGTCCAGTGAGTCTAGCGAATATGCCCATTTTGTGAATTTGCTAAAAGAATGGGAAAAAGAAAGGAAGGGAACTATCGAGGGAGGAACACAGGAATTAAATAGCGTATTTAATGACAAAGTGAAGGAGGATATGAATGCCAAAATGAACGAGGACACGAATGACAAAATGAAGGACGAAGTAAATGAAGGGAATAAATCAGATGGCAAAAAGGAACACCCTCTCTATGAAGACAAAGAAAATGAAAAAAGCTATTTTATCAAATCAAATTTCGAAGTATCGTTAGAGGAGGAGATTTTAGATAGGGCGGAAAGAATGAATTTAATTTTAAAAATAATAGATGCCTGCATTGATGAACTACCCGACTCATTAATGATAGAAGTAATTTAAAAGAACCATAGTGTACCCACACGCATATTATATATATATATATATATATGTATATAAATATAAGTGCATATATGCATGTATGCATCGTCACTGCAGTATTAAATTCATCCATTTTTATGTTTTAATTACTACTTATAAAGGAAGAAAAATGTAGGGAAATGAAGATGCTGCAAAAAAAAAAAGACGACTCAAAGGAAGAATTAAAAAACTTGTATAATGAATATAACTATATTTATAATTACGTTACCAGTAACTTAAGAGACTTTATCATTAATATGGAACAATAAACTTCTATGTATCTTGCTCTTTTTTTTGGAACTTTTGTATAATTATTTTATTTTTAATTATTTTTTTTTTTTTCATTCCTATTTACATATTATGCACTTTTTTTGGGTAGTTTTTAATTTTTTTTTTTTTTCTTTTTTAAAAACAGCTTATATATTTTTGTTACAACGAAATGATCATAAAAATGTGCCTTGCGTTGTAACATACAATTTTATTTAATGGAGATATTTTCTCAGAAAAGCGGAAAGAACATTAAACAGAAAAATGCAAACATACATATATGCATAAATATGTATACATATACAAACTTCCATACATGCATAGATCTATGTTATATACGCCCATTCATGAATTAACTGTCAAATTTTTGTGATTATTTTTTTTAAAAAAGGTTATAAAACTAACTCTTGAACTTTTGTATTTTTTTTGTAAAAAAAAAAAAAAGAATAATAATAAAATAAAAATTCTTTATTAAAAGGGTTTATACAACGGCATATAGGCTCCTTCAAGTGAGTATAAAAATAAATTTTTCCTTTTTTTGATAATGCAGAATATTTAAAAAAAAGAAAAAAAAAAAAAAAACTAAAGAACGATCGAACAAACGAGTGGTGAGTTTGTTTTATTGGTCATTGTGTCATTAATTTTCCCTTGCTGTGCATACATATGCAGTACAACTATATATGTACATACATATATATATACATACAGTCACAAATACATTTGTATATATTTATTTATACGTATGTATATATATGTATATTTATGTATATGTAATAGTATATTTTGACCCCCTCTTTTTCAACAAATACGGTCAAAAAAAAAAAACCTCTTTTATAACTTACATATTGCTCTACAAAATTTTGAAGAACTTATATGAGTATATACTTATATACGTACATATATATATGTACGTACAAAATATTTATAACATATTATATACGAAATATATAGTGCAAAAAGGAGAGCAACATTTCGCTGATGAAAATGCGTTAACAACTCTTTTTTCGATCTTTTTTTAATTTTTATATAAAAAAATAAAAATTCATATGTAGGTGTTTCATTTGAAATAGTAATATTAGAAGCAAATATTGTAATAATAATAATAAAAGAAAAAAAAGAAATAGAATGAGAATGAGAAGTAGTTTGCTTACAATATTTTTTAATGAAATTTGTAGGATACAAAAATAAAAAAACGACATTGTTTGTTGAACATGTAAACGAGGGAAAAAAAACGACACAGCGTTTTACTCTATGTAATGGACTAGTGATAAAATATTTTTAAAGTTTTGTAGTTCACCGGTTTTGTAGTTTTGTTTGACCACAGTCATAAAAATGAAATGCGAAAATTTTGTAAAACGTGATAGTATATAAAAGCAGTGCCCCATTTGTCGATACGACAATTAGAGTACTTACATGTACAAACGTATGTGCGGGTATGTATAAACACATACATACGTACGTACGTACATACATACATACATACATACATACATACATACGTGTACTTGCGCTCGTACACGTACATATACGTAGATATACATATAGGCGTATATCGGTACATGCTGGAGGAAAAGCCCCCTGTTTGACGGATAGTGCAAAGGATGAACATAAGCAAAGGTGCCTTTAGCAGAGATGGTATGATGCACAATGTTGTTGAAAAGCAAAAAGAGAATGAAAAAATGCATGTGAACAAATTAAATGAACTTGAAGAAGAGATAATTAAAAATGAATACACGAGTGTATTAGAAAAGGAATTATTACTAAGAAATGCAAATTATAAAAAAGATATCAGTTTTTTAAAAGTGCATTTAGGAGGTAATATAATTAAAAATAGACCAATACTAAGTAAAAAGAATATTTTATATGCTAGTAGTGAAAGCGGTATATTATTAATAGATTTAGGGAGGAAAAAAAAGAAAAGAATAGTAACATCATTTCTCATAGATAAGATGTTTTATTTTTATGATAAAAAAGATAAAGAAGAATATTTAATTTTGAAAAGTTATAATAACTATATTTATGTATATCGTATTACAAATAAAATTTTTCATTTCATTAAAAAATTTTTTATAAAAAATTTATTTTATATAAATAGCTTTGGTAAAAATGGGGAGCTCTGTTTTTCTACATGGGAGTTTTGTGATGGTAAGATGTACATGAACTTTTTTTTATTAAGATTTATTTTTAACTACGAAAAAGACATGCACAATTTGCAAGCCAATTTACTATTAAATGAAGAGAAGAAGAAGGAAGAGAATGAGGAGAACAAAGAGAACAAGAAAGATCGGAAAAAAAAGTCAAGCAGCATGGTTGCACCTCCAAGTCATGTCACTTATACATTTTCTTCTGATTCTGAAATGGATTATAATATGAAGCTTTATCCAAAAGAATTAGCAGAGAATAGAAGTTTTGAAGAAAAGGGGCAGAAGAAAGTGGAGGGAAAAAATTGGACAAACGTCGCGTACGAAATGGGTGGAAAAATAAATGAAGTAATGAATGTACCAGTGAGTGCATATACAGTACGAGAGCGAGAAAAAGCAAGCAGTTTAGGATTCAGCACAAAGTTGTACATTACGGCCAAGTTGAAAATAAAACCCATACTAAAAATAAAATATATTTATTTCTCCATGATTGACATGAACAGTAGTTTGAGTAAACTAGTTTTGGCAAATAATAACATAATCGTTATATATGATATTGTTAAAAAGTGGTATAATATTATTTATTATAAGGACTATATATCATCAATAAAAATAAGTGATGATAATTTTTTATGCATTGGGTTCGTTACAGGTTATATATACATACTGTTATTTGAAGAGTTAATAATGTTGGACAGTAAAGATAATAAAGGGACTAAAGGAAGAGGAAGATTGACAATGCGCGAACCATTACATGCAACTAAAGATTGTGCTAGCTTTATTTATAACTTATCCTCCTTATCAAATTTATTTCCACATTTAGCGACATTTGAAGTAGATTATATAAGTAACATGGTACATCGTAGCACAACAGAGGGAGAAAGTGCACCAGAAATTTTTTCAAAAAAGGAGGAAACTCAACAGCGCATTTTTGAAAAAAATCTAATGGATGATGACGAGTTTACTTGCGTAAAGAACATCCCATATATTGATTTCCATCTAAGCAGTGAAAAAGTAATAAATATGCAAAAAGTAAATTTGATAAAATATAGTTGGCATAGTCATTCTGTATATAATATAACAATAGATGAAAAAAAAGTGATATCATGTGGAGAGGAAGCTGTAATATTATTTTATGATATAAACAATGGATCATATGAATTTATATCACATTTAGGTTCACCATGTTATTATGTTTATGTAAATAAAAAGAAAAACTTAATTATTTGCAGTTCTTTAGATAACAATATTTTATGTATAAACTATAATCATCGCCTTTTTTTTTATAAGCACTATGGAATAAATATGCCCTTATCACTCAGGAATTTATATTCCAATTATTCAAGTATTTATTTAAACATCAGAAATAGCTTTAACATTTTTGCAAAACAGATAAATGACACGTACAATTATGGAACTACGAGGGGTAGCGATAGGGGTAGAGATAGAACTAAGGAAAGTAGACAGACAAAGGAGAGGGTACATATGCCATCCGTTTGTGAGGTGTCCATAGAAGGAGAAGGTGGTCCTGAAGCATTGCTTGAATACAACATGGAAGAGGAGAAGAATAAGCAGAAGCAAAAAGAAAAGTCAAATTTTGACATTTTTAACAACGATTCTTCAGAAAATTGTCTTGCTAATAGTGAAGAGGGCGATGACGACCAGTCGGATTATGATGAAAACACGGAAGGGGATGAAGAGGAGAATGTAGAGGAGGAAATAATACAGTTGGACAGAGGGGATAAAGACGGGGTGCAGGAAGGCGGAGTAGAGGAAGATTCACTGCTAGAGGAAGGAATAGAGTTTTGCACAAGTGAAGAGGAGGTCAACATACGGGGAAAGAACTTGAATGGTGAGATTACAAGAGTGAATACCTTAGAAGGAAAGAGAAAAATAAGAAAAAGACAAAACCCTATTATGACCTTTGAACATATACAAAAGGAGCTCGAAAAGAAAATATACAATCACACAAATGTAGAGAATAGTTTATACAGGAATTATCAAATATGTTTTTATTGCGATTCAAACAAAGGATTAATTTTTTGTTTCTTAACAACTTTTTCAAATTTACAGTTATATAATATTGAAAAAGATAGGCATGTAAAATTTTTATGTCCTTTAAAAACTATATATAAAAGTAGAACAGACGCAGAAAAAGTAAATGACTTGGAATTAATTTTATTTTCGTTTAATCATAGCAGAAATGTATTAATGACTATTGAAAAGAGAAATTATTTGATGGATGAAGTTAGTTACTCTTTATCCGAATCTGTTCTTATGCAAACGTTGTACACTTTCAAGTTCTGGCGTCTTATTAACAATTTAGAATACATAAATGTGTATGAGTACACTATTACATGTGACTCTTTAAATAATGTTGAAAGCAAAATATGTATAGAAGAAGAGAACATACATATACAAGGAAAACACGAAAATAATTATGATGTAGAAAAATATAAAATGATTTTAAGTCATCCCTTCTTAAGTCTCTTCCTTGTGTTAGAATACAGTGGCATGATAACTTTCTACTGTTTAGAAAATAGTGAGCATGTCTTTGAAAAGTGTATATATGAGGAACAGGATATAGACGTTTTTGATATATATGAGGACAAGTATGTATATGTACCAAAGGGGTGTAACGTTCGTGACTTGTACAGACATGACCCACAAGAATGTGTTTCCGCTGGTGGAGAAGTGGAGAAGGGGAGAAACGGTAATGAAAATTGGAGAAGAGGAAATGGAAGTTGGGGAAGAGGAAATGGAAGTTGGGGAAGAGGAAATGGAAGTTGGGGAAGAGGAAATGGAAGTTGGGGAAGAGGAAATGGAAGTTGGAGAAGAGGAAATGGAAGTTGGGGAAGAGGCAATGTCAATTGGGGGGACGGTACCGGCACCGACAATCCCGTGGAAAGCACGGATACGGGAAAGGACAAAAAAATCACAATAATTAAAAACGTGAATTATAACAACCATAAGATTTTGCAAGGTGCGATAAGTGAGGACGGGAAAATATTATGTATATGTCATGATAAATTTATTAGCATTTGGAATACTATAACAATAAAAACATTAGCAATAATAAATCATCCTTTATATACATCATTGAATGACTACATATTTAACTTGTACAAAGGGATAGAAACAATACAAACGCAAGACGGTTCAATATATATGTGCTTCTATTCATTTGATACAATTTTCATTTACTCATTACACCAGTTTCATTTTAAGTATCAGAAAAAATTCAAAGGAATAATAGAATATGTAAAGTTTGATAAATACACCTCATGTATGTTTTTAGCTATAGGTATTACCAGAAGATTTAAGAATATTGAGAAAAATAATAGTTCTTTTATAATACAAGAAAATTATTTATATGAATTTAATCCTACTTACTTAAAAAAAAAAAAATTATTTTATTCCTCCCAAAATAAACCTATTATCGCTTTAGATTTTGCTCCTCTAAACAGCAAGAAAAATGAGATACTTAGCAATTATCAAAAGTCAACAATACTAGTTTCGTTGAACTCTAAATTTCAGATCTCTACTTTTTATTTTAATAATTACCCTTATTTTATGCAACTAAGGTGATTTTATATGAACATGATCCATGTGTATGAAACTCCTTTTTCTCTTTTCTTTTTTTTTATTACGTGTTCATATGCTGTTGTTTTAATCGTCTTCATATGAAGGAGGAAAGGTGCCCCCTTACCCCCCCATTTTTTCCTTTTTTCGTAATTTAACTTATTAATCACGTTATTATTTGGGTGCATATCCCCCTATGGGCGTGCACGAATAAACACGTTTCCATACCTTCGTACTTACACAAGATACGTGCGTATACGAATGCTTCAAACGAACTACTCTTTCCCCCCCCCACCCACATTTTGAATGTTTAACTCGAATTGTGTGTACGTAAAATAAAAAAGTAACCCGTAATAATGGTACACCGAGATGTTCCTGCTTGCCATATGTATAGGGATAATACATGATCATAAAAGTAAGGCAAAAAAAAAAAAAAAAAAGCAAAAAGGGCAAAAAAGAACAAAAAAGCACAAATGAACAAAAGAACAAAAAAGCACAAATGAACAAAAGAACAAAAAAGCACAAATGAACAAAAGAACAAAAAAGCACAAATGAACAAAAGAACAAAAAAGCAAAAATGAACAAATGAACAAAATGGGCATCTGTTGGTAAAACCCCCGTACGTCGAAAAAATTGCAAGTTTATCGAAATAAAATCGTCGTAAACATTTACGTATACGTAGCCGGGGACCCCTGCAGCACTGTTAGCTGTTTCGTTTTTTAAAATATTTCATATATATTATATTTCTTCCGCTAATAACTAAAAAACTGTGTTCTTACTGGTAAATGCATGAAAAATATTCAGGGAGTTTGAAGTGTAATTTTAAGAAGTTTTATCACAAAAAACAGAAATAAACAAAATAAGAAAAATAGCAAAATGAACAAAATAAGAAAAATAGCAAAATGAACAAAATAAGAAAAATAGCAAAATGAACAAAATAAGAAAAATAGCAAAATGAACAAAATAAGAAAAATAGCAAAATGAACAAAATGAAAATTAGCAAAATGAACGAAATGAAAATTAGCAAAATGAACAAAATGAGCAAAATAAGCAAAATGAACGAAGTGAGCAAAATAAACAATTAACGAAAAGATTGCATAAAATAGTAAAAAAAAAAAAAAAAAAAAATTGAAAACTACAAAATAACGACAGAAAAAAGGGTGTTTATTATGCATGAACGCATATTGTGAACACACTACTATAATAAACATTAAAAAAAAGGAGATATGGAAAAATTGCAAAATTGCAAAATGCAGACTTTGTTGTATTAACAAAAATTAAGGTGCATATATTATAAGGGGGGGAATACATCATTATATCTGCTCTTCCCTTTTATATTCCCTCTCCCAGGCTCCATTTTGCTTCCCTCTCGTTTATATATATACTTATATAATACATATAAAAGATTAAAAAAAACAAAAAATGGGACTTTCTTTTTTTCTTTTCAATATAATACAGGTAAAAACATATATAATATATAATATGCCCAAACAGCAATAAAATATTAATATACGCAAATCACGTGAAAAAAAACTACTGGGACAGAAAAAAAAATTTACGTTTCTTTTTACCCACGAATGTTTGTGCATGTTTATGGAAAAGACAACACCTAGTCTTCTCCCACCCCCTCTTCTCCACACACACACATATACACATATATCACTTACGCACCTACCAGCACCCCACGTCTTCCTCCTCCGCCTTCATCATTCCTTAAGTCTTTCAGAATGCTAGAGATGACAACATTATCATCGTCTGTCCATACAGGATCTAAGTGTGACCAATGTTTTTTTCTAATTATTTGTATATTATTATGGGGGAATTTCTTTTTCATATACTCAATAGAATTCTGAGGGTCTACAATTGTATCCTTATCTCCATATATAAGTGTAATTGGGAATGTACATTTATCTGCGTGTTTGTCAATTATATCTGTAACAGGTCCATTATTAAATCCCGAAAACCATTTCTTTAAGTTTGCTTTTGATGTAGTACCACTGGGAGTATTACTAAAGTATCTTCTTTTTTCTTCATCATTTAATGATCCATTATAATACTTAAACATTCTCTGTGTAATAAGATGAGCGGTTTTGGGTATTAAATATGAACTTACTTTATTTGGAAGTGATTTTTGCATACATTCTCTTAACTTTAAAATTGATTTATAATGTCTATATATTGAAGGTAATGACAATCTAATTGGCTTTATTAAATTACGTTTTTCTCTTAATATAATTGGAAGTGACAATAAATATGATCTCTTAATACTATCATTTACATAAGGATTCAAACATGAACTAATTAAAAGCTGTATACTACCTTGAGAGAATCCTACATATATTATTTTGTCTTTTTGTGTTTCTTCTCTTATGTATTTTATTATTGCAGGTAAATCTTTACTTCCCATATCTTCAAATGTCCATGAGTCTTCTATATTCTTTCCTTCCAATTTTATACTACTCTTCTTTTTTTCCCTTAGGAACTCCTCCTTCTCTCTTTTGATATTTTGCAACAACTTATTCTTCACCTTGTTTACCCCCACAGTGTCAACAACTTTGTGCTGTTTATCATCTTCTCCATCATTACCTACATGACCAACATTTTGCTGTATGACGCTATATCTCCCCGAATTAAAACCGGTACGACGGTTTCCACTACTACCACCTTTACCACCACTACCTCCACTGCCACCTCTACCTCCACTGTCACCTCTACCACCGCTACCTCCACTAGCACCACTGCCACCTCTACCACCACTACCTCCACTAGCACCACCACCACCACCACCACTACCACCTTTGCCATCTTTTCCATCTTTTCCATCTTTGCCATCTTTGCCATCTTTTCCATCTTTGCCATCTTTTCCATCTTTGCCATCTTTTCCATCTTTTCCATCTTTGCCATCTTTTCCATCTTTTCCATCTTTATTGTGTTTATCATTTTGCATGTTAGAAAATAAACCACCTACCCCAGAATTTTGAACGTTTACTAAATCTTCTAAATTTAAGCTTTCCATTAAATTCTGAAAATCCGGAAAATTAATTTTATCTTCATTTTTTTCATCCTCCTTACGCCACTCATTATGACCATAATCACCTTCCTCTTCGTAATCCCAATTATTTGAACTATCTTCTAATTCATCTTCATCTATGTCATCATCATCTTTTTTCTTACGTTTTTTGCCTTCTCTCTTTTCATCTTCTTCTTCTTCTTGCTCTTTCTTTTTCTTTTTTTTTTCTTCATCTTCCTCACGTTTACAAACTTCATCGTCTTCATCTTCCTCATCATCTTTATCAAAGTCCTTCCTGTCATCATATTCATTTGTGCTATCTTTTAAATCTTCCTGTACTAAGCGGTCGAGATCACTTTCACCTTCTGCCAATTGTTCAAGAGGGAATGAACCCCTACCACGATTACGATTGAACAAATCCTCAATTTTTATTTTATCCATAAAATTATCAAAGTCCTTCTTAGCTTTCTTTTTATCTTTGCGTTTTTTGTCATTTTCGTCATCATTTTTATCTTTCTCATCATTTTTATCTTTCTTATCTTTTTTATCTTTCTCACCTTTTTTATCTTTCTCATCTTTTTTATCTTTCTCATCTTTTTTATCTTTCTCATCTTTTTTATCTTTCTCACCTTTTTTATCTTTCTCATTATCGTCATCGTCGTCATCGTCTCCATCTTCGCCATTATCGTTATCTTTGTCACCCCCTTTCTCCCAATCTTCCTGACCATTATCGTAATCTCCTTCTTTGTTGTAATCCCATTCATTCGTATTATCCTTTAAATCAGTTTCTTCTAATTCTTCTTCTTCTTCTTCATCATCCTCTCTTCTACAAACATCATCATCTTCATCTTCGTCATCATCTTTATCATAGTCCTTCCTGTCATCATATTCATTTGTGCTATCTTTTAAATCTTCCTGTACTAAGCGGTCAAGATCATTTTCACCTTCTGCCAATTGTTCAAGAGGGAATGAACCCCTACCACGATTACGATCGAACAAATCCTCAATTTTTATTTTATCCATAAAATTTTCAAAATTCGCACCTTCAGGGAACTTTTTAGGGTCTTTAGGTTTATGAGGTCTTCTATCATATTTATCTTTTTTTATATCATTCTTATCTTTACTGTCTTTATCGTCTTTCTTATCTTTACCGTCTTTATCGTCTTTCTTATCTTTACCGTCTTTATCGTCTTTCTTATCTTTACCGTCTTTATAATCTTTATCGATTTTGTCATCTGTATCTTTTTTTCGTCTAGGAAATAAATTCCCCCTATCACGTCCATTACTAAACATATCTGTAACATTAAAACTAGTCAATAAGTTTCTTAAATCCTGAAAATTATCGGCATCTTCATCATCGTCCTTTTCGCCGTCATCCTGCTTATTCCATTCATCCCCGTCATCTTCATTCACATTATCCCAATTATTTGAACTATCTTCTAATTCATCTTCATCTATGTCATCATCATCTTTTTTCTTACGTTTTTTGCCTTCTCTCTTTTCTTCTTCTTCTTCTTCTTCTTGCTCTTTCTTTTTCTTTTTTTTTTCTTCATCTTCCTCACGTTTACAAACTTCATCGTCTTCATCTTCCTCATCATCTTTATCAAAGTCCTTCCTGTCATCATATTCATTTGTGCTATCTTTTAAATCTTCCTGTACTAAGCGGTCGAGATCACTTTCACCTTCTGCCAATTGTTCAAGAGGGAATGAACCCCTACCACGATTACGATTGAACAAATCCTCAATTTTTATTTTATCCATAAAATTATCAAAGTCCTTCTTAGCTTTCTTTTTATCTTTGCGTTTTTTGTCATTTTCGTCATCATTTTTATCTTTCTCATCTTTTTTATCTTTCTCATCTTTTTTATCTTTCTCATCTTTTTTATCTTTCTCATCTTTTTTATCTTTCTCATCTTTTTTATCTTTCTCACCTTTTTTATCTTTCTCATCTTTTTTATCTTTCCCATCATCGTCATCGTCTCCATCGTCGCCATTATCGTTATCTTCGTCATCTTCTCCCCCCCATTCCTCCTCATCATAATCTTTATCTGCCGTGTTATCCCAGTTATTTGAAGTATCTTCTAAATCATCTTCATCTTTCTTTTTTTTCTTAGGTTTTTTGTCATCTTCGTCATCTTCCTTATCTTCGTCATCGTCTTCATCGCTATCACTATCACTTTCTCTTTTACAAACTTCATCGTCTTCATCTTCCTCATCATCTTTATCAAAGTCCTTCCTGTCATCATATTCATTTGTGCTATCTTTTAAATCTTCCTGTACTAAGCGGTCGAGATCACTTTCACCTTCTGCCAATTGTTCAAGAGGGAATGAACCCCTACCACGATTACGATTGAACAAATCCTCAATTTTTATTTTATCCATAAAATTATCAAAGTCCTTCTTAGCTTTATTTTCATCATGGCGTCTTTTGTGTTTTTTGCGTTTTCCTTCACCTTTCTTGTCTGTAGTTTTGTCAGAAACATTTCTACCACTTGCACCTGAAGCACCTGAAGCACCTGCAGCAGCACCAGCAGCACCTGAAGCACCAGCAGCACCAGCAGCACCAGCAGCACCACCTGCACCTCCACCTGCACCTGCACCACCACCAGCACCAGCACCAGCACCTCCACCTGCACCTGCACCTGCACCACCACCAGCACCTCCATCAGCACCTCCACCACCACCGCCTATGGTTTCATATATATGTTCAGTTGGGCCTGGAGTTTCATATGCACCTTCGCCACCACCGCCTATGGTTTCATATATATGTTCAGTTGGGCCTGGAGTTTCATATGCACCTTCGCCACCACCGCCTATGGTTTCATATATATGTTCAGTTGGGCCTGGAGTTTCATATGCACCTTCGCCACCACCGCCTATGGTTTCATATATATGTTCAGTTGGGCCTGGAGTTTCATATGCACCTTCGCCACCACCGCCTATGGTTTCATATATATGTTCAGTTGGGCCTGGAGTTTCATATGCACCTTCGCCACCACCGCCTATGGTTTCATATATATGTTCAGTTGGGCCTGGAGTTTCATATGCACCTTCACCACCACCGCCTATGGTTTCATATATATGTTCAGTTGGGCCTGGAGTTTCATACGCACCTTCACCACCACCGCCTATGGTTTCATATATATGTTCAGTTGGACCTGGAGTTTCATATGCACCTTCACCACCACCGCCTATGGTTTCATATATATGCTCAGTTGGGCCTGGTGTTTCATATGAACCTCCACTGCTGCCACCGAAACTTACGTCATCATATGTACCACTACCACTTAAGCCTACGTCTTCATATGTCCCTTGACCACCACCACCTATGGTTTCATAAATAGATCCATTACCGCCGCCTAAGGCTTCATATCCAGATGAACTACCACCGCCGGCTACGGCATCATATAGAGCTTCACCAATACCACCAGCTGCACCAGCTGCACCAGCCCCACCAGCTGCACCAGCTCCACCAGCTGCACCAGCTGCACCAGCTGCACCAGCCCCACCAGCTATAATACCAGCTAAACCACCTAACGCAGCAGCTCCTATACCACCACCAACAACAAACAATGTACCAAGACCGCTGTCGCGCTCTCTTTTCTGGGCCTCCTTACCTGTTCCATCTTTACCGGTTTTCTTATCTTTTCCATCTTTATCGTCTTTCTTATCCTTTCCATCTTTATCGTCTTTCTTATCTTTCCATCTTTATCGTCTTTCTTGTCCTTTCCATCTTTATCGTCTTTCTTATCTTTTCCATCTTTATCGTCTTTCTTATCTTTTCCATCCTTATCGTCTTTCTTATCTTTTCCATCCTTATCGTCTTTCTTATCTTTTCCATCCTTATCGTCTTTCTTATCCTTTCCATCTTTATCGTCTTTCTTATCTTTTCCATCTTTATCGTCTTTCTTATCTTTTCCATCTTTATCGTCTTTCTTATCTTTTCCATCCTTATCGTCTTTCTTATCTTTTCCATCCTTATCGTCTTTCTTATCTTTTCCATCCTTATCGTCTTTCTTATCTTTTCCATCCTTATCGTCTTTCTTATCTTTTCCATCCTTATCGTCTTTCTTATCTTTTCCATCTTATCGTCTTTCGTCCTTTCCATCTTTATCGTCTTTCTTGTCCTTTCCATCTTTATCGTCTTTTTTGTCCTTTCCATCTTTATCGTCTTTCTTATCTTTTCCATCTTTATCGTCTTTCTTATCTTTTCCATCTTTATCGTCTTTCTTATCTTTTCCATCTTTATCGTCTTTGTCATCTTTATCGTCTTTGTCATCTTTATCGTCTTTGTCATCTTTATCGTCTTTCTTGTCCTTGTTATCCCACGATTCTTCTCCAAAGTCATATAAATTATCCCAGTTATTTGTGGTATCCTCCAAATCATCATCATCTTCATCATCTACATCATCTACATCATCTTCATCATCTTCTTTGTCGCCTTTGCCATCTTTCTTATCTTTTCCATCTTTATCTTCTTTCTTATCTTTTCCATCTTTATCATCTTTCTTATCCTTTCCATCTTTATCGTCTTTCTTATCTTTTCCATCTTTATCGTCTTTCTTGTCCTTTCCATCTTTATCGTCTTTCTTGTCCTTTCCATCTTTATCATCTTCTTATCTTTTCCATCTTTATCATCTTTCTTATCTTTTCCATCTTTATCATCTTTCTTATCTTTTCCATCTTTATCATCTTTCTTATCTTTTCCATCTTTATTACCGTCGTCTAATGCACAAACATCATCTTCTTCATCTTCGTCATCATCTTTATCAAAGTCCTTCCTGTCATCATATTCATTTGTGCTATCTTTTAAATCTTCCTGTACTAAGCGGTCGAGATCACTTTCACCTTCTTCCATTTGCGCAAGAGGAAATGAACCCCTACCACGATTACGATTGAACAAATCCTCAATTTTTATTTTATCCATAAAATTATCAAATTTTTCCTTAGAGGTGGTTTTATCTTTGCCATCATCATCAATACTGCGATACCACTCACTCAACATAACTGACTCCTCGTTTTCATTTCTCTCTTTTTCCTTTTCGTCATCTTTTTCCTTTTCGTCATCCTCGTTATCTTCGTCATCCTCGTTATCTTCGTCATCCTTGTCATTTTCGCCTTCTTTTATACGCTTACAGTATTTGTCATCCGTATCACCATCATTACCCCAGTAAAACCTATAATTCACGCTATCTTCATTGTTATCCCAATTATTTGTGGTATCCTCCAAATCATCTTCATCATCATCTTCATCATCTTCATCATCATCTTTGTCGCCTTTGCCATCTTTATCGTCTTTGTTATCTTTCTTATCTTTTCCATCTTTATCGTCTTTCTTGTCCTTTCCATCTTTATCGTCTTTCTTATCTTTTCCATCTTTATCGTCTTTCTTATCTTTTCCATCTTTATCGTCTTTCTTATCTTTTCCATCTTTATCATCTTTCTTATCTTTTCCATCTTTATCATCTTTCTTATCTTTTCCATCTTTATCATCTTTCTTATCTTTTCCATCTTTATCATCTTTCTTATCTTTTCCATCTTTATCTTTTCTTTCTTTCCATCTTTATCATCTTTCTTATCTTTTCCATCTTTATCATCTTTCTTATCTTTTCCATCTTTATCGTCTTTCTTATCTTTTCCATCTTTATCGTCTTTCTTATCTTTTCCATCTTTATTACCGTCGTCTAATGCACAAACATCATCTTCTTCATCTTCGTCATCATCTTTATCAAAGTCCTTCCTGTCATCATATTCATTTGTGCTATCTTTTAAATCTTCCTGTACTAAGCGATCAAGATCATTCTCACCCTCTTCCATAACCTTGGGAGGGAATGAACCCGTACCACGCCTTTGATTAAATAAATCTTGGAATCTTAATTTATCCATTAAATTAGGAAATTTCCAAGGATCATTGTCATCATCTAAATCATCTTCTTCATCTTTATCATTTTTCGAATCGGACCCAGATACGGCGGTAACTTTCAGACCTCCCTTAGAAGTGGAATTTCCGTTCTTAGAATTACTAGGATAATTACCTGTACCACCGTCCTTTTTGTCTTTTTTTTTGTCTTTTTTCTTTTTATCATTCTCCTTATCATTCTCCTTATCATTCTTCTTCTTATTATTATTGTTATTGTTATTGTTATTATTATTATTATTATTATTATTATTATTATTATTATTATTATTATTATTATTATTATTATTATTATTATTATTATTATTATTATTATTATTATTATTATTATTATTATTATTATTATTATTATTATTATTATTATTATTATTATTATTATTATTATTATTATTATTATTATTATTATTATTATTATTTGATGTTTGCTTTCCATGCTCTTCTTTATCTTCCGGTAAAACATGAACATGTTCAGAATTATTCGTCATCTGTTCTTGTTCAACTTTTGTTGGCTGTTCTGACGAGTTCAATACCTTATACTTACGAGTCAAAATTATATCCGTGTTGGGTAACGACTTCTCAATTAAATCTGACTCTTCATCTTTTTTTTGACATTGATGAAAAATTTTATTTTTATCATCTTCAATATTTATCTCTTCACCTTTTTTAATATCCTCTAAACACAAAATTTCTTTTTTTTTACTAGTATTATTATGATCAGATTGTTTATCCTCATTTTCTTCTAATTCAACACCTATATCTTTTAAACCTTCCGTGGTATATCTTTCTAACAATTTTTTTAAAGCTTTTTCTTTTCCTACAAACTTTGAAAAATTATTTCCCCTATTATTACAAATCCATACATCGTAATTTTTTGCAAAAATTTGAAAAGCTAAAGATCTATACCCTTTGCATGCATAATTCATTGAGGATTCGAAAAGTCCATGATTTAAACAAAACACTTCTTTTTTTTTTTCTATTTTACCAGCATTATTATTCTTATTGTTATCTTTATTTGCATCCACAATATGGTATAAATTTAGTTTATATCCATCACTTGTATATACATAATGTTTTTCTGCTTTCATTTTTCCATTTGTTAAGTCATACAATAACTTTTCCATTGGATCCATATTTTTAATACGTACACTACTATTTTCACCATCACTTGAATCTTCATCCCCTGAGTTGTTATTACTATGATTATTATTTTCATTTCTCATTAAATCAAAATTATTATAAGGCAATAATGTACTAACATCTTGACTAGGTGGGGATATATTCCCCAATGCCTCGGACATATTATTCAATGGAAGCTTCCACATTATTCCAACAAAATAATTTACGTATTTTTTATTATCAGTAGATATTACTTATGTGCACCGGAAAAATCGAGAAAGGCGTTCTTGTTTTCCTGCCACCTCTAAGAAGCGCATATATATATATATATATATGCGTCAAGATATATAAGTCCGAATTAATAGAAAAGGAGGAGGGGGAAAAAAACCATCATCTGATATTATATCAGACGAGTGGTGCAAACAGTACAAAATATATTCGTATTTGCAATGTGTGCGCAAAATATGTTCAGAAATTTTGTTTCAAAGAGTTTTCGAGAAGTGCCCTTCTTTGCCTCTGCTTCTCCCCTTCAACTTTTTTGCGTCTATTTTTATTTTATATATATATATATATATATATATATCTATGTATATGTATATTTTTCTCTTCTAAATTGGTTGATAAAACTTCAATATGTACATACATATATGTATACCTACATAATATGCATGCAACTTATATATATATATATATACAATATGTACAAGTGCACATACAGCATATGTATTGCTAAAACTCAATGTCCTAAAAAAGGGAGTTGTGCTTACTCAGCAGTTTCATATATGTATAGTACATGTATGTATATATACAATATTCTTACGAGATCGTTTAGAGCGGTTATATAGAACAAATTATGTAATAAAAATGAGTTATATACAAATGAGACAAAATATGGAAAAGTAAGTTAAAACGGAACAAGAATGAATAATAAAGTAGTCAACGTTAATATGTGCTTTACAAATTTTCAAAATTACGGTTAACGGTAAAAATATATATAACAATCATTTATAATGCTAAAAGCACCTCAACATTGTAAAAAAAAAAAAAAAAAAAGAAAAAAAAAGAGCCATATGTATCCATCGACACAACTCATGCGTTTTCGCATATATAAACATAACGTGCAAAACTAACAGGTGTAGTTATATATTATATATATATAAATATACGTGCTACGTATACGTGGTAAATTAAATAATATTATTATATGTAAATTCAAATTAATTATGAACAGCGCTTAATAAGACTTTTATTCATATACAAATTAATTTTAACGTTTCATTTAACAGTCTGTCGACTATAATGAATCAAGTTCTTCTGTTACCTTTATTTTATTGCAGCAAAAAAAAAAAAAAAAAAAAAAGGATAACATTCTACATACTAAAAAATTTCCAAATTTTTAAAGATAAAATTTCTACTAAATATATTAATACACTTACAATATTTCTATAAATATATACATAAAATATATAATATTATATATAGGTTACATGGATTTAATATAAAAATAGGTCATAAAAAAAAAAAAAATTAAAAACTAATAAACAACATCATAAATGTTATTGTATTATAGAAAAATTAAACTAAATAAAAAGATTCGTAACGTAGAGAAAAAAAAAAAAAATTAAGCGGATTGTAATAACTATTAAAAAGATACATAAAAAAGGTCAAAAAAAAGATAAATCAAGTAAATATAAAAATATTAATGAAATATAACTATCTATATCTATATATATATGTAACATTTTTACAAAAAAGGAGGAACTTAAAAAATTAAAAAGTAAATATACATTATTAAACATACATGTATAGTATAACATATATAGAAAAATTAAAAAAAGAACATAATTTAGAGAAAAAGGCAAATTATGTGGAATTAATTTCTATAGAATAGATATATAAAAATAGGTAAAAAAAAATATATATTAATAAACTATTAGTATATTCTATATATCATATATAAATAACTAGTATATGATGATAAATATGTTGCATATGTATATAAACATTATATACTAGTATACACATAAATAATGTATTCAGTTTTATTAAATAGCTAAAAAAAAAATTTCAAAAAAAACTTATTTCAAATAAAAAAATAGCATTTCACCACGTGATTTTTTCAGAAGGGTACATAATAAGAAAAAAAAAAAACAAATAATTAAATAAGGTAATTATATTAAGTTAATAAAAAAAATTAACAATACTTTTCTAATAATTTTTTCAGTTATAATTGTAACATTAAGTAGTTTTTTTATATTTTATATATATTTTTATTTATTTTTATTATTTTTTTTATTTTCAAAGTTAAAATTTTGCCGTAAATTTTTTTTTTCATATTTTTCTGATGACTTTATATAATTTTACTCCATTTTGAGGCGCATTATTTTTTTTTCCATTTTTTGAAAGCAATTATTCTTTTAACTTATTTTGCTATAAAACTGTTGATCCTCATTTGGGCTCCCATTTTCTTCCCCATCTTATCTCCCATTTTCTTACCCATTTTGGTTGTTATTTTGGCTCCCATTTTCTTCCCCATTTTTGGCTTCCATTTTTCTACCCCATTTTTGGCTTCCATTTTTCTACCCCATTTTTGGCTCCCATTTTCTTCCCCATTTTCTTCCCCATTTTTGGCTTCCATTTTTCTACCCCATTTTTGGCTTCCATTTTTCTACCCCATTTTTGGCTTCCATTTTCTACCCCATTTTGGCTTCCATTTTTCTACCCCATTTTTGGCTCCCATTTTCTTCCCCATTTTTGGCTTCCATTTTTCTACCCCATTTTTGGCTTCCATTTTTCTACCCCATTTTGGCTCTTATTTTTCCTTTTTTTTTTTTTTTTTTTTTTTATACATAAGAGGGTAGAATGGACCAGTCGTCCTCGAGGGATGAAAAATAATTAGAGATTTGTTCATTGCTTGTCAATGACACATCTTGGGAGTTAGCCTTTTTAAAATTAGAAAGAAAATGTAAAAGGCATTCTGAGGCAAATTTAATAGCATCATGTTCAACAATTTGGTCATAATTAAAAATTTCGAATAAGATAGCCTCATCTTTGTTCGCTGTTAGGACGATATTTGTATTGTTAAAATCAGCAACAGTATTATTATTAACATTCATATTATTAACATTCATATTATTAACATTCATATTATTATTATTATTTTTATTAATATTATTAACACTCATATTATTATTAACATTCATATTATTAATATTCATATTATTAATATTACTATCAGTATTCGTATTAGTATTATTATTATCAATATTCATATTAGTATTATTATTATTATTAATATTCATATTCATATTATTATTAATATTCATATTATTATTAATATTCATATTGTTATTATTATTATTAAAATTCAAATTATTATTATTATTGTAATTAACATTATTTTTAACATTATTTTTAACATTATTTTTAACATTATTTTTAACATTATTATTAACATTATTATTAACATTAATATTAACCTTATTATTAACATTATTATTAACATTATTATTAACATTATTATTAACATTATTATTAACATTATTATTAACATTATTATTAACATTATTATTAACATTATTATTAACATTATTAATATTAACCTTATTTTTAATATGATTATTACCATTACTATTAATGTCATTATGTATACATTCAGATAGGGAGATATTCGTGCTCTGCATATAATTCATCGCCAATGATTTATATAATAAATTATTATTATGGTTTTTATTACGAAAATTCTTCTCATTTTCAGTGTTAACTTTGTTTTTTAAGTTATATTTAACACTATCATCTTTATCGTTGTCTGTTGTACTTGTGCTATAACTACTATTATCAGAAAGTAGGAGCATATCTTTTGCTATATTATATTTATGTAAATTTTCTTCATTCATTTCCTTAACCTTTAATTCTTTTTTATTTCCTTGAGGTGTTAATAATTTGGGGTCTTTTATCTTTCCATTTTTGGGAAGTACTTTCTTTTTTTTTTTTTTCTTCTTAAGCATCACTGTAGTTTGAGATTTACTTTTTTTTTTTGTTGTTACGTTATTATTATTACTATTATTATCATTACCTTGAAAACTCTTTTCCTCATTTGCAGTAGTATCCTCCTCAGCTGTTTTTACGAAAAAGCATGTTTCTTTTTCATTTTCAATTTTTAATTTCTGATCACTAGTTTTTATAATTATATTTCCATTCTCTTCTTTTTCATTAGTTATATAGTTAATTAATTTATTTACAACTTTATTATAATCTGAATTGTCAACTCCTTTTTTTTTTTTTTTATCAAAATAAAACTGTTTGCTTAACCCGCTAAAATATTTTCCGCTTTCTTTTTCTTTTATAAGAACTAATTTTGTTCCTTTTTTCGTTTCGTATATTTCTTCAAATATATAACTACACTTTCGACATTTAGCTATTTCCAAATTATTCTTATTGTTACCTACTGTTACACTGTAGCCATAAAATTTATTAAATGGTCCTACATAAATCAGATGTTTTGCGTCCTCTTCATTTATCAGAAAGATTCCTCTTGTTTCGTTCTTGTAAGAAAGCAAGCTTGTAAAAAGGTAGAAAAAAAATGCACATATGTTTATGCATTTGAAAAAAAATTTCTTTTGTGTTCCGTACACATTTCAAATTGCAAATACGTAAATACATTTCACATTGCGGTTTATAAAAAAAAATGTTATATTACAAATTCGTAAAAACATTTTTTATTATATGTTCATAAAAAAAAATTTCACATTACAAATTCGTAAAAACATTTCATGCTTGTTACCATTTTTTCGCACTTTCTTCCTTCACGTCTAAGAACTTCCAAATGAATATGAAAAAAGAATTAAAATTAAATATAATAAAATAAAACACAGTAAAATAACGTAAAATTAAACAAAATAATTGAAAATAAAATATTATAAAAATAAAATAAAATTATAAAAATAAAATAAAATTATAAAAATAAAATAAAATTATAAAAATAAAATAAAATTATAAAAATAAAATAAAATTATAAAAATAAAGTTATTACAATGAAGTTATTACAATGAAGTTATTACAATGAAGTTATCAAAATAAAGTTTTAAAAACGAGTGACGTGTATTTTTTAAAATTAAACAAAATTTACATCGATTTAGATAAGGATTTTAATACGAGTATTTAAAATACAAAGTAAAATAAAAACGATATATAAAACAGCTTCATTTATTACCAAACCAGTGTCATAGGCAGTTATAAACCGATGATTTTTGTTCCCACTATATAGGTAGGCGTCCCGCATTTTTAGCATAGTTTTGCATAAGTCAACATAACCAAACCACAACTACAGAAAAAAAATAGTAAAACATTTATATATATATATACATACATACATACATACATGCATGCATGTGTACATACATAATTATATAATACAAATGAACACACATCAACGTTTCCTCCCTATTTAGTGAAAAGTTCTTGCATTTACTGTTTTTAAAAGCAAGGATTGCGGATGTCCCTCAAAGTGCAAGTCATCTCTTTCCTTTATTTTTCTTTTAATTATTAATTTAGCTAGTTTCTGTAAAATAAATATATAAAAAAAAAAAAAAAGAAAAAAAATTTATAATGTATATTCATCCATAAAACGAATAATAACTGGAATTGTAACATAGGGAATGAAGATAATAAAAAGTCTATAGAAATCTTTGTTAATAGTAAAAAAAAGTGCACTTTATATGAATCCCTTACTTCATGTAAGTCACTCTCGATATTGTCCATTTCACATTTTTTGCTCTCTCGTATTTTGTTCAACTCTTTTTTGTAGCTTTTCAAGGATAAATTCTCATTCTAAAAAGGGGTAAAGAAAAACGAATAAAATGAAATAATTTATATAAAATAAAACAAAATTAGTGGAGCAAAACAAAACAAAGTTAATGGAGAAAAATAAAACAAAGTTAATACAATAAAACAGAATAAACACTGCAATAATTCGTAATTCAAATTTGCATCGTTTGTATGAACGTTGACTTAGGTAAAAAGTTACTCTATGAGCATACAAACAAGTACGTACAAACACATACAAGTGTTTGTGTTTACCTGAAATAATACCAGTTCGCTTTCTTTCTCTTTTAATTTATTATACAAAATCTGCACACAATTAAACAAGCAAATTAGAACATTATCCAATATGCACAGTGATACATAAATATTACATATGCTTGTATGTATATATGTATGGACACATATATCATATGCGTAAATGACAAACTTGAATAATGGAGTCCCTCTTAAGAACTTCCTTCTGTTTATTGACCACTTCTTCCTAAAATAAAAGAAAAGAAATCTCATTATTGTTAAAAATATTATAAAAAAATATATTCATATGTTTCGATATAATTTGTACGATATATTACTTTCAGTTGGTTATTCTTTATTTTTTCGCTAGCCAATTCCTTCTAATAAAATAGGAGTAAAAAAAAAAAAAAAAAAAAAAAAGACGTTAATAAAAAAATAATCTTCAAAATTATGAAACTTTTTTGCACCATATTTTTACATGCTGTGTACTTTTATTTCCTGTAATTTGAGATCTAAGCTCTTGATCTTGTCCTATCGAAGAAAAAAAAAAAAAGATATGTGCATCTATATTTATGTACGCGTAAATATAAATCAAAATAGAAGTGTACATAAATAAATGTATACATAGATATATACATAGGTATATGTGTAGGTGTACATATAAGTGTATGTATAAGTACATGTATAAGTATGTGTATAAGTATATATATATAAGTATATTTATAAGTATAGATGTAGGAATAAATATGTATATATGTATATGTACAATAGGCACATTTGCTACCGAATTTTCTGCCGTAAGTTCATCAACTTCTTTCTGTAAATTGCCATATTTTATAATAATTTTTTTTAAGTTATTTTCTTGTCGTTCCCTGTCCTTTTCTAATTCATCTTTATTTATCTGTATATGTTCCTTTTCTTTTTCTATCTGGTCTTTATTTTTCTGAATTTGTTCCTTTTCCTTTAACAACTCCTCCTTATATTTATCAATTTCTTCTTTTTCTTTACCTAATTTTTCTTGCTCTTTTTTTAATTCTTCTTTTTCTTTAGCTAATTGTTTCAATTCAACTTTTATTTTATTTTGCTCGTTTTTGACTATGTCCATATCTAGTCCAAGCATCTTTTTCTCTGCCTGATTTACAGGGGGAAAAAAATAAATAAATAAAAATAAAATAATAAACAGAGAAAAATGTAAAACGTAAAATGTAAAAAGCAAAATGCAGAAAGAAAAATGTAATTCCATATAAGTATTATTAAATTTTAATAGTATCAATTTATATCTGGCCCCAATTAAATCTGTATTACCTTTAAATTTGAAATTTCATTATTTAAGTTTTCAATGATGTTGTTTTTATGCTATTATACGGGAAGAACAAATACAAACAAGGTAAATATAAAAGGATCACATATATATATATATATATATATATATATATATATATATATATATATATATATATTACACTTATACACATGTCGAAGTGATATATGCAAAATGCAAATTACTTCATTAAGTTTGTGTAGCTCTTGACGTTCTGTTTTCATATGGTCTAACTGTTCCTATAATTATACGCAAATGATATTCAAGTATGAAAAAAAAAAAAAAAGTGTGCAACCAATTAGGGGTAATTATAATATAAATGAACTAATAATAATTCGAAACGAAAAGAAAATAAGAAATATATATTACATTAAACTTATCGATCTGCGAATAAAGATTCGAAATTTCTTCTTGTATTTCTTTTAATTCCTCCTAAATGGATCCAAAAGGGAAATATATAGATGTACGCAGATGCAAAAGTAGATGTACAAGTAGAGGTATATGCAGAAGTACATGTAGCAGTAGATTCACGATGCTAAATTAATGATAGACAATATTATATATCTATATATATATATATTGGGTTTTGGAAAGGGAGGAGGATATACAGATATGAATAGACCCACAACTTCTCATACCTTATGCACTTCCTTTTGGGATGCCGAATTTTCGTTAATTTCATAAATAGCTTTTTCATAGTTATTAACGTCTTCCTCTAATTTACACTTTTCTTCTAATAACTCTTGAAAATTAACCTATATATTGCAAAAAAAAAAAAAAAATTAAAATAAAATAATATTAAAAATATAATATAAAAAGAATATAAAAAGAAAAAAAAAATCATGTAAATTAAACTTGTATTTATATTTTTATTTATTTTCATTACTCTTAAATCCATGTATTCATTTTCCTTTTCCTTTATTATCTCATCTAATTTTCGTATCTCCTCTTCATAATTCTTAAAAATTAAAATTTTCATATGTTATTTGTATATATATATGCATATAGACGTATACATATATACAAACACGCTTATACTATTGCACTTAGTTTTTACATACATATGTATATAATTTGAAAATGATCGATTTAAATAGTTGTCTAAATAAATTATATACTATTGTACTACGTGTAATTTTCATGTTATCTATTCTTCTATATATTTTACACAATTTGTTATACAAATCTTTTCAATTTTTGTACTATTCATTTTTTAACTTTAAATATATATATGCTGCTTTTTACTGAGTCGTACGTTTATGTACGTATATATATATACATGTAAACATGGTTATTATTATATATGTATTGTGATATGTTAAACTACATTATTGTTCTACTGTAGTACTATCCTTCTATTTTGTCTTTCTTGTTACATTTGCAGTTTCATCCAACTTTGTTTTTGTCATGATATATGAGCCCTAAATGTTGTAAATAAAAAAAGAAAAAAAATAAGAGAACGGCTTAGCAATTTTATTCTTCGAGAGATCAATAAATACGTTTTGCGTAACTTTTAAAGATTGATATATATGTATTTATATATATATATATATATATTCATATATTTAAGCTTAATTATTTTCTTTTTTTACGTATGTTTCTCTATAGTTATTATTCAGTTCCTCATATTCCCCATTTCGCTTTTTTAATTCCTTTTCCATTTTTTTAATTTCCAGCTATAAAAAAGTAATAACAATTGAACTAAAAAGCGTGAAAAATTATCTCGTATGTTTATATATATATATATATATATATATATATATATATTTATTTATTTATTCATTTATTTTAATTAATTTTTTTTTTTTATTTTGTTGTTTATAGTTCTATTTATTTTTAAAATTTTCCTAATTCGTACAAGCAACGCATTGCTAATAGAATTGTTAATTTGTAGCTCATTTCTGCCTCTAGTCATTTTACAGATCTCCTAAAGGACAAATGAATAAATAAAAGAATATATAAAATAAATAAATAATACAAAAAAAAAAAAAAATAAAATAACACAATGCCTGATGTTAATCAAGGAGTATAAATATACGTATATGTACAAGCACATGAAAGGAAGCATGCATAAATGAAATTTAAAAAAATTGGCCATGTTCTTACGGACTTTGATAAATAAACGTAGTATAAAATTTTTTTTTAGAATTATTTGTTAATCAGAATGATTATAATTTTGCTGTATATTTATTTGTGATAAATATATTCTGAAAATGTGTATCTGACTTAATTTTAGGAAAAAAAATAATATTCAATTATTTTTATTTAACAAGACAAAAAAAAAAAAAAATTATGATCAATTCATGTAAAATAATGAAAAGTATAGATACATCTATCTATATATAACTACACATATGTGTATAAATTTAAAGGATATATTTGAACTGTATCTTATATTTAATTCTCTATGACATAAACGTGTTCTTTTGTTGTCATGGTAATGTTTCTTATTTCGTTTCGTTTTATTTTGCTTTGTTTTGTTTTCATATGTTTTGTTTTAACATGTTCTATTTTGATATGTTCTATTTTGATATGTTCTGTTTTATTTTGTTATAATTTATTTTATTTTAGTATCTGTGTTACATGTTTTTTCGTGAGCATATTTTAGATATGTATTTACGTATAGTGTGTAATAATTTTTCAATTAATAAGAATGTTTCAAAAAAAAAAAAAAAAAAAAAAAATTACCCCTTAAAATTTTGTGGTTCTTACTTGTACATAAATCGAATATTTGAGAACATTTCATTTTTTTTTTTTTTGTTTTTACTGATACTTTAAATTTAGCAAGATTTTTTTTATAAATCCATTTTACATATGTTTCCTATGGTGTATATTGTTTTAACGTCTTTAAAATTACACTTGTAGAACGGGTAACATTCATATACATGTATATATGCATATATTTATACATATATATACACGTATTGTGTATATATATGAACATGTAAGTGTGTGTACGCGTGTGTTTGAGTAACAACTGTGCAAAATGTACAGTTATGTCATTTTCCTTTTCCAGAATTTTTCATTCCTTTGAAGTTAAATGTGGTTCAGTGTAAGTTATCTCAAGAGAAAAAGAAATGAGTGTGCACCATGTGCATAACTTTTTTTTTTTTTTCTTTTTCTTTTTCTTACTACACATTTTGTTGTTGTTTTTTACAAATCAGTCTACATTAACTCACTGTTAATTATTTCATTTTCTTTTTCTTTTTTTTTTTTGTTATCTATTCTTTTTGTGTCTATTTTATTAGTTTTTCTATAAAATTTTTTAACAATGTGAACAGCGCTTTTTAAACAGGAATCACCTGAACGCGAAATAATTTTTTTTTTTTTTTTATTAGTTGTTTAACAATATACAAATCAATAAAAAATAATTTAAAAGTTTATATTTTAAAAGTTCATTGATAGTTATGTGTTTGTCCGAATTAATAATATAAGTCTATTGAAGTGTAAGATTGCATTTCAAGTATTAATTTTTTAAAATTCTTTTATAATAGATCCTTTTTTTCAGCAATTATTATGTTTGGTAATAAATATTTTTTATTTAGATACTAATTTTATACAAACATGGTATAATAATACCTTTTTTTTTTTTTTTTTTTTCTTCCCTCTTATCTATCTTCATTTTTACTTTTAATGTGGCTATTTAAAATTTTTACTTTAAATTTGGCTAATTATTACTTTTTAATTGTTACACGCACTTTAGTTGTTTATGTTTTAACTGTTATGAGCGTTTTAGTTGGGCATTTCTCAACTGTTATGAGTGTTTTAGTTGCTATTTTACGTTTAATACGTACATTTTAACTGTGAATTGAAGAAATTTTTGAGATTTTGAAAATGAGAAAAGTATTTAAAATTTTCGCTAGAAATGTTACTTAAACGTTGTATGCATTTGTGTATATGTATATATGTTTATATATGTATATATTTATATATGCATATGTTTATATGTTTATGCGTTTATACATGTACATGTTTGTGTGTATATGTACATGTTTGTGTGTATATGTACATGTTTGTGTGTATATGTACATGTTTGTGTGTATATGTACATGTTTATATATGTATATGTTTGTATATATATATGTCTGTATTTTTTATATTTTTTTTGAACTAGCTGTAATTTATAACCTTGTTTCGTGACATTTTTTTTTTCTGTAAATTTCACCATCGAATGGAAAAATAAAGTCCGCTCATTCATTAAAGAATATAATTAATATTCTAAATATAAACATGCATTATTTTAATTGTAATGGACTTCTCTTCAATCATTTTTAATAAAAAATTAATTAATGAAAAGAGTGTTGCATTGAAAAGTGCACAAACAATATAGTAAAATATAGCAAAAATAGAATGTGGGACATGCATTTTATATGTAGATCTTTTTTTCTGTAACTACGCACATATCAAAAAAATGCAATTTGTTTGATAAATGGCCGGAATAAACCTGTGTAAAATGGAGAAGTGGAAGAACAAGATTAAAAAGTAAAATAAAAATATAGAATAGTTTTTTCCTCTTTACAGGAAAACGAAAAAATTAATTTTTCTTAAAATGCCACGTGGTGAATGATTATATATGCACATATATAGATATATACTGTAATAATAACAATAATAAAAATAAAAGGAAATGACAGGAAATAAAAAGTTTAAGAAAACATAAAAAAATAGTAGCTAAATTTAAAAAAATAATTTCATGGGAATTTAAAAAATGTTGTAAAAATATGAACGTTTTTTTTATTTTTTTGTTATATATCTATTTGCTTATTCAATTTTGACACCCATATATTTGGAGAGAAATGAATAAAACGTTATTTTATTTTAAATGGACAATTATGTTTGTTTAATTATTTTTATGCGGAATTACAAGATTATATGTCTTGCGCTAATTCTTCGCTTAATGGAATTAGAAAATTTATTACACATTTAAGGAAATATCTTAGCTATACTTTTTTTTATTTTTACGCCTTTATTTATTAAATAATATTGTGGGCATAAATAAAAAAGAGTATTCTTTTCCTTCTTTTTTTTAAATTACAATTCTATATTGCAATTTTTATATTTATTGGAAACGACAAAAAAGGACGAAAAATAAGGCGAAACGGATAAAATGAAATACATAAAATAAAAAAAATATATGAAATAGGACAAAATAAAATAGAACGAAATAAAACGAAATAAAACGAAATAAAACGAAATAAATTGAAATAAAACGAAATAAATAGAAATAAAACGAAATAAATAGAAATAAAACGAAATAAATAGAAATAAAATAAAATTTAATGAGATAAAAACTTCTTGAAGGAGACGTAGGAGTTACGTAGATGCATAAGCACACATCTTACGTTTACGTGTTTTTTTCTTATTTTTTAAATTATAATTTTTCTGATGTTCTCCGTCCAAAAAAAAAAAAAAAAAAAAAGAGAAGAAAGAATAAATGAATCGTATATGAACTGTGTAGAATTTTATTTCATCTTTTTTACCTAATATATTCGTTAATTATTACACATGTATGTATAAATATCCATAACGGATGTTTAAATTAATTGCCTATTTGCATGGTTTCATTGAATTCGTATATATAACTGCGTAACTACAATGTGTATGTACCTATATAAGTATATTTACGAGAATATATATATATATATATATTACATATTTATGTATGTAATTTTTTTTTTTTGGAAGCATCCTCATTTAAATGTAATTTCAAAAAAAAGGTTTTCCTAAGTATATCAAAAAAAAGCAGTATACATGTGACGAGAGATATAAACTAAAAAAAAAGTAAAAGCTACAAATAGAAAAATAAGGACAGTTTTTTATATGGACTATACTACTCTGTGTATTATTTTGATTACATTTTTTTTTTATAATTTATGCACAGCATGTCAATGAAATAAAAAATTTCTTTTAAAAGAAAAAAAATAAAAATAAAAATACTATTCAATTAAAAAACTGCAAATGTGCTAATTTGTAGGTATACACGTACGCTCACATATATATATAATTAATTTAAATACGTTATATTTATATACAGTACATTCGTATTCATTATTTACATACATTGTACATCGTATATAAATGTATGTTTAATCTAATATTGTAATGTAATTTTAATAAACGAGAAAGACTAAAAATAACTCATTTCAAATGCTCCTAACTTGTATATACATATATGCATACATAAATGCATAAATATATACGTACATATATATATAGATTATGCATGTATAACCCATTAGGGGAAAAAAAACATAATTTTTTTTTTTTTTTTTTTATATTAACATATTTATACATATCTTTTATTCTCATAAGTAGTTTATTTTTTATATCGCGTAAAAATTTTTTTTAACTGGATGTCATCTTAAGCATTTCACTGAAGAGTATTAATAAAATATAGATGATGTGAAGTGAACGTTATTAAAGTCACTTCGTGTAATATATATATATATATATATATTTTAAGTTAGCTGGAGCAAAAATTGAGATACCAGTTTTACTTTGAAATAATAATCTGCTTTAATGAACGGAAAACATTTAACTTCCTTTTTCCTTTAAATAAAAGAAAACAAAAAAAATTGATATGATATAATAAAATGAAATGATATAAAATGAAATGATATAAAATGAAATGGTACAAAATGAAATAATAAAAATAAAATGAAAAAAATAAAATGAAAAAAATAAAATGAAAAAAATGAAATGAAAAAACTGAAATGAAAAAAAATAAAATGAAAAAGGATACAATGAAAACAAATGAAATGAAAAAATAGGAAAAGAACAAAGTTATGAATATATATTTATCCGAAAGAAGAAGAAGAAGAAGAAGAGCCATAGATCTCTGCATCCTTATAAACACGTCTAACTGTCCTTCAGAATTGTATGAATACACAAATAGAGTTGTAGTTGAATCTTGGAACCATAAATGATGTTATTTTTAAAATGACACAATGACAGTGAAAATATAATATTCCTATTTTTTGACATGGACGTGAAGGATGTACGTATGTATATGCATATATATTATATATATATATATATATATAAGTACACTTTTGCAGAATATAACATTTGTGCGTACTCTTTTTTTTTTCTTTTTTTTTCCTTTTCTTTTTTTGTTTTTTTTTTTTTTTTTTTGTTTACCATTAGAAAGAATAAACTGATATACGTCCAATTACTCGTTTATGTCAGTTGTTACAAGAGGGACGTGACAAAGTGATATACATGCCGGTGATATATAATATATAGGTAAAAGACCCATACACATATACATGTGCATACGTGTGTTTGTACGTTTGTTTGCACATGTATTTGTACTTGTATTTGTACGTATAATTGTACGTATAACTGTATGTATAATTGTACGTATAACTGTATGTATAATTGTACGTATATCTGTACATATATTTGTGTATGGGCAAAAAGCTCCTCCAATTTTGCGCTTAAACAACTGTAAAATTATAAAAAAAAGAGGGATAAAAAAAATGGTTGAAAATGGATGTAGTTTATTAATTAGAAATTTAAGTTTTGAAACAAGCCCCGAAAAAGTAAGAAAAGTTTTTGAGAATTTTGGAAAAATTCGTGATGTCTATTTACCTTTAGATCATTATACTAGAAGACCTAGAGGTTTTGGATTCGTTGAATATTATGATCCTAAATATGCGAAAGAGGCTTTAAATACTTTAAATAATTCTAAAATAGATGGAAAAGAAATTAAAATTATTATAGCTCAAAACAGGAGGAAATCTCCTGATACCATGAAAATGTACCATTATAATGCTTATGAGTCGAGATATAGAAAAGGGGTAAGGTATAATAGCAGCAGAAAAAGGTATAAAAGTAGATATAGATCGATGGAAAGATATAGGTACAAAAATAAAAGGGGTAGGAGCAGAAGTGGAAGTAGAAGTGGAAGTAGAAGTGGAAGTAGAAGTGGAAGTAGAAGCGGAAGTAGAAGTGGAAGTAGAAGCAGAAGTAGAAGTGGAAGTAGAAGTCTAGGTTTACAGAAGTACAAAAAGGAGAAAAATAACAGACGTTATGCAAAATATTCTAGAAGTGCTTCTAGCTGTTGCTCCACGTCTTCTGATTATTCCTCCTATAGAGATAGTAAAAGTGGAAGTAGGACCAAAAGTACTATTAGAAGTGACAGTAGTAGCAACAGTAGAAGTGGCAGTACCCGTAGAAGGAGCAGCCGAAGCAGCGGAAGCGATTATGATTATAGCAAAAGAAAAAATAAAAACGAGAACCCAAAAAAGGAAGAAAAAGATGGCGTAAAAGTTGGAGCGAATGATGGAACGAATGACGTAGCGAATGATGGATCGAATGATGGATCGAATGATGGATCGAATGATGGAACTAATAACGGATCGAATGATGGAACTAATAACGGATCGAATGACAGAGCTAGTGACAAATTAGGAAAGGGAGGAAAGAAGAGTATAAAAAAGTGTGCAAATAAGGGGTACTCATCATGCAAAAGCAGAAAAATATATGTGGGGAAGCGTAATCGGAGCTCTATGAAAAGAAAGAGAAGTTATTCAGTAGAGGATGTGTCTTATGAGGGAATCTCATCTAAAAGTTTTGCAAGCAGTGGACAGGATAAAGAAGAGAAAAGAATTAAGTCTAGTAAATATAGCCGTGAACATAGTAAAAGTGCAAGCAGTATTAGAAGTATTTTGAACGAAACATATGACGACATAGATAAGAAAGAAAGTAATAATAGTTACAGTAGCAAAAGCGCGTATTTAATAGATGATCATTTTGACAAAAATGCAAAGGATAAAAATGTAAAAGATAAAAAAAGTTGTTGGCTTAGTTCCTGTTCAAAGGAAAAATGTTCTGAGGGAGGAACGCTTATAGAATATGTTTTTAAGGAAGGAAAAACACATATAAAAAAAGCAAAAAAAGAAGTAAAGAATAATATTTTGCAAAACTTTCCATGTAGTAAGTTGAAGTACAAGGGTAATGAACAGAGTGAGGGCTCCTCTTCAGAAAAAAGTTTTGATGAGCATGAAAATTCTTTAAAGGAAGGATTGAACAAACAGAAAAGTAAAGAATGCCATAATAAAAAAGAAAAAAGTGAGAAACGTAAAAACGCTTCTACTCGACTTGTTATGGATGGAAGAAAGCAAAAAAGTGCAAGTATATCACGTACTGCACGCGGAGAATGCGGAGCAGATTGTGTAATGAACAGTAATACTAACAGTAATGCTAACAGTAATGCTAACAGTAATGCTAACAGTAATGCTAACAGTAATGCTAACAGTAATGCTAACAGTAATGCTAACAGTAATGCTAACAGTAATGCTAACAGTAATGCTAACAGTAATGCTAACAGAGATGTCAACAGAGATGTCAACAATGAAGCTAATAGAACTGATAATAGCATTGCGAATAGTGCTGCCAGAGCCTCCAACTATGATGTTGGCAAAGATGAGCAGGGGAAAAAGCCTGTGTCTGACTTGTTACAGTCAAGTAACATTTCAAATTCAACCAAAATTTTAGAATCACATTTTTCTTATTTATGTAATAAATACATTGATGGGGATTCTAAAAAAGATAATAATGAAAATAGAACTAATAGCGAATGTAAGGAATTAGATGCAACTACTATTGAGGGGAAAATTCCACGTAATTTAATTATGAGTGACAAGATGAAAATATTAAAGCAGGGGGGAGATGAAGAACTATTGAATACTCAAATTGAAGATGACTGTGTTTCGGAGCATGTAGTAAAAGAAAAGTACAATGAACATATAAATGTTTCTTCTTCGAATATGAAAAATAAAATGGATCATATGAGTACAAGTGAAAATCGATGTAGGGATGACACGACAAACAATAGTAGTGAACATTGCACCTATGAAAGTTTCAAGGAAAAAAAAAGAAAAGAAAAAGATTTTTCCTTAAAGGATAGGATAATATCAAAGGGGAAAGAATCAGCGAGTTTCGGTCGTAGAGGGAAAGCAGGTGGTAGTGGAAAAAGTAGTGGTAGCGGTAGGAGTGATAGTGGAAAAAGTAGTGGTAGCGGTAGGAGTGATAGTGGAAAAAGTAGTGGTAGCGGTAGGAGTGATAGTGGAAAAAATAGTGGTAGCGGTAGGAGTGATAGTGAAAACAGTAGTGGTAGCGGTAGGAGTGATAGTGGAAGCATTAGTGATCGAAGCAGTGATAGTGGAAGTATTGGCGGTCGAAGGAGTGATCGTGGAAGGAACATGTCGTGCCGCTCAAGAAATACCAGTTCAGGGTACAAAAAGAAATATAGGCAAAACTATTTACATAAAAAAAAGAAGAAAAAACGAATTAATGAAAGTTTATCAAATGGAAACATGGATTATCGAAAAACGTCTGATTATAAGGAAGAAATGAGTGATAAACACACTAGCAAAAATTACAGAAAATTATTGCAAGGGAAGAGAAAAAGGGAGATAAGTAAAAATTGCTCAAAAATTAAGGAAAGTAAAAGTTACTCCTATTTTAAAAGTGAAAGCACAAATGATGATGAAGGGTATAATAGGTGTAGAGACAGAAGTAGACGAGGAAGTAATAGTGATAGGGAAGAAGGTAGCCGGAAAAGAAGAAAAATAGGGGACGAAAATGCAGAAACTAAGAGAGTAAGACACAAGGTAAGTGTAGATAATGAAGTGGAAAATAACCAGGTTGATCTTGCAAGAAACGATGAAATGGGGAAAAAGAAAAAAAAAAAAAAAATGTAACAAACACAGTAATATTATTAAGCATGTACTAAATAATAAGAGTGCAAGGAGTAGATCTAAGGGTATGAGAACATGTAACAAAGAGGATACTTATTCAAAACAAAAGAAAAAAAAGAATTCTCCTAGTAGTGCCAGCAGTGCTCGAAATGGTAGTAGTGCTAGAAGTAGCAGTAGTACAAGTGAAGTGAGTTATAAAAGTAAAAGCATTTATGAGGATTCATACGAACTATCAGATGATAAAGATTATAGTTTAGAAGAAAAAAAAGGAAACAAAAAAAAAAGCAATACAAAAAAAGGAAAAACAAAAGGTACTTTTAAATATTCTGAGGAATCATACGAACTGAGACATCATTCTAAACATCATAATAATAAAATAAAATATAAAGCAATAAATAAAAACAAAAAATTAAAAAAAAGAAACGTATATAATAATTCTTACGAAAAATCAACATACAGTAAAAGTAAGAGTTATTGCTCTGTCGAATTATCATCAACTAACAGTACAAAAAGTAACTATAGCAATTCATCAAAAAGGATGAGTAATATAAAATATTATAAGAGATGCGGGAATACAATCAAACACAAACATGTAAGAAATAGGAAGAATAGAAGACTCGATAAATCTGGAAGTTCATCTATCAGTTATGGAATATCCCCAGTGGATAGAAGTAACAGTTGAGCAGGAAAATTGTGCTAGCCGTGTGACGTGCGAAAGTGTCTGTGAATGTACTGTAAAAATATATGCACCCATATATGTACATAGATATATATGTGGGAGAAAAGTTATTCGTCCTTACCTTTTTTTTTAATCAGCGAATTTATATCATTGCGATTTAAAGGCAAGCAAAGTAGTACACAGTGATACAGGGTAAAAAAAAAAAAAATTTTAAATAATTAATAAAAATTAAAATATTAAAAAAGAGAGCATTTTATGGAAAAATAGGACAAAAATAAACAGTTCACATGTTCCTTACTCAGAATGTAATTAAAATTTTTTTTTTTTTTTTTTTTTTTCGAAACGGTATTTACAATTTTGTGTATTCTTTGAATTTTGGAATTTTTGTCAAAGTTCCTAGTTGATGTGTGAATATCTGGCAAGGAATTTTCAAAGGACCCTTACATTTATTGTGTATGTGTATATACGTTTGAAGATACAACGAGCATTATCCGTGTAGATTGTATATTTTAGTTTTATTTTGGCTATGCAGTGAATTTAATGAACTGATAAAATAGTCATTTTATATTGTAACTAAATGAAAAATATTTACATATACATATGTACATTCGTTAGAATATACTTTTTTATATTTAGTATGGAGCTTCCATGAACTTAAGTTCATGCTCCAATTTCGACCATTTTCATATAATCAATTTATGCATTCATTCGTTCGCTTTGCTTACCCCCATTTTTCTATTTTTCCCATTTTTCTTATTTCTTTTTTTTTTCGCGTTTTTTGTGATATAGCATTTTGTTTTGCATGCTTTTTATTTACCATATATATGCACATCAATTTTGTAATTACTCGATTTATAATTATAGTTTATTATGTTACGTCATGCTATGCTATGTAATATATTCCTGCGCTTAATTATTTTTTTTAAGTTTAACGTTTTATTAAAAAGCGTTTAGTCTTCCCACTTAAAAAAGGAGGTGCAAAATGTGCATTAAAATAAAAAAAAAATAAAAATAAAAAAAACTAGGGAGGAAAGGGAAAGATAAGGAAAAGGAGTAATATAATGGGAATATTAATCGTATGCACATATATATATACATCCGTATGTACATATGAATGTATGCTTGAAGGCACAAAATATTTAGAGGGAAATTGATAAAAAGATGTGTTGAAAATTTATGTACTTTGCTTATCTCTTCGCATTCTTTAAAGTGAACCGATTAAAAACAAAATTATTTGCGCCGATTTATTACGTGAAATTATAAAAAATAGTTTTGTGTGTTAACTGAACAGGGAAAATTATGGCCGAGTTTGTGCAATATTAAAAGTTCATTAAAATAAAAAAAAAAATAAAAAAAAAGCAAAAAAAGGAAAAATGGAGAGGAATAATGGTAAAATGAAAAATTAACGTGAACATAAATCCACGACAGTACATACCCTTGTACGCCTTAAAAGCCTGGGAATAGTTCACTTCTCAGAATTTTCGTTTTCGTTATCTTCTCTTATATAGAGGATGTTGTTGCACCTAAAAAAAAAAAAAAAATAAAATGAGCACAGATAATTCTGTCACTAAAAAAATTCGCAATCTCTGCATTGTTCATTCATTTTGATCCGTTCATCAGTTGAATGGTTCATTCTTTTTTTTCTTTTTTTCTTTTTCCATTTTGGGGTGATTTGATAATTTACCTTAAAAATATTTCGCCCAAGGTACCCTTATACTCACCATGTATCCACTCCTCCGCACTTGTAAGTCGTATGTTCATGTATGCATCAAAAGATTTTAGATTTCCTGTGAATTAAATAATGAAATGTATTTCCATTACGAGTGAGTTAGTACACTAGGAACGAAGCTTAACACATGGGCACAAATTGAGATATCATTTTGTGTATGTGTTGGTGGTAGTTTGTACGGTAGTTTGAGAGGTAGATTGAGCAGTAGATTGAGCAGTAGATTGAGCAGTAGATTGAGCGGTAGATTGAGCGGTAGATTGAGCGGTAGATTGAGCGGTAGATTGAGCGGTAGATTGAGCGGTAGATTGAGCGGTAGATTGAGCGGTAGATTGAGCGGTAGATTGAGCGGTAGATTGAGCGGTAGATTGAGCGGTAGATTGAGCGGTGGTTTGAGCAGTAGATTGAGCGGTAGATTGAGCGGTGGTTTGAGCGATAGTATGAGCGGTAGTATATATGATTGTCTGCACGCTCGTTTGCATGGCCGTATATATATGGACGACCGTACGTCTGCTCGTATGGCCGTTTGTACGACAAGGGCGAACTTAAATCACTGATAGTACCTTTGTATTCCATTCCCCACTTCAATTTTATGATGACTCGATTTCCAGCTAAGCTATTTAAAAATGGCTTGGGATTGAGAGGAGCAATTCCCTGAATGTAAATGTAGTGTTTGATGTGTTACAGAATATGATATTTTTTAATAAAGTTTTTTTGATAATTTTTTGGCGCTTTTTAGGCGTTTCTTTAACGTATTTTTTACATTTTTTTGACATATTTTTTGACATATTTTTTACGCTTTTTTGACATATTTTTTTTTCTTATTTGGAAAAATGTCTGTATATATGATTCTGTCATTCTAGATAGCTCGAAATGTAAGCACTGCTAGGTATGCAATAAATATATTCTCTTCAAAATTTTTTCAAATTTCTTGCTTACCACTGACATGTTTAGTTAAGATAGACCAAAAATGGAAAATGGAGAAAGAACGGGTAAAAAAAAAAAGGAAAAAATAAAATAAAATATTAAGAACAAAATAAAAACAAAGGAGAGAAATATTCGGTCGCACTGCTTAAAAATTAATTCTTGTACATTTATCCTTTTTAAAAATAAATTTTTATTGAACTTTTTTTCTAAAAAATTACAAGTGTTGATGCGTCCTAAGCACTTAATATATTTTTGCTTCCTTCCATTTTTTGCCCACCCTTTAAATGATTTTTTTTTTTTCCTTTACGTTTGTTCATACGTATTATATATATATATATATACATATTATGCACAAATATATGTACATGTATATGCATATATAAATGCTTACATACATAATACATAAGTAATGCGTACGTGCTTATTTATATGCAAATTTAACACTGTTGAACGTTGTTGTTTTATACCGCCGTACCTGAACAACATTTCTCTAATTTCAATTATATGTCAAAACTCAAAATGCCCACGTATATACATACATACATACATTATATATATATATATATATATACATACATATAAATATATATATGTGTATATGTGCTTATATATAAAATTTTGAAGAAGCTTATTTTACTTTTTTCTCCTTGCAAGCTTTTAATTATATATAATTATTAGGAAATATGAAAAAAAACAAAAAAATTTCATTATATAAATTACAATTTAATTATGTTTAATTATTTTCAAAATAATATCAACTATAAAAAAAAATTTTTTAAATCAAAAAAAAAAAAAGAATTAAGAATATGGTAAACACTGTATATATGTATGAACCCTTAAAGATCGGTACGATCAAAAACCACATTTTATAAGTAAAATGTGCATATCGTTTCGCTGATACATCTAAGCATGTATGATGGTATGCATACATGTATGTATATATATATAAATATGTAAAAATATATATAGTAAAACCTGAAAAAATGGCGATTTTATTTTTTCCCTTACGAATCGGCGCACACATATATAGGCATGTATATACATATATTTATATATATATATATATGTACACATAATATATATGTAACACACTTGTATAATTACCAAAAAATACAGCCTCTTTTTTTCCTCGACTGTCATATAACATATAGGTATTTATTTATACCTAATATAATTAACATATTATTTTATAAAAAGGGGAAAAAATAAAAAAAAAATTATAAATCAATATTGTACAGTTAATTAAAAAAAACTGATTTAAAAAAAAAATTTCAAAAGGATCAACAAGAAGGAAGGGATCAATAAAGAGATATAAGGATAAGTTCAAAAAGGTATGAAGCTATGCCACAACAACGCAATAATGCTACGAAGGTAGTCAACTCTTCACAGTAATGTATATATACGAATATATTGATGTATTTTATTTATTATACACATGTAATATTTTACACCACATATATTCTATAAACAAACTTTACACTTAAAAAGAATTTAATTCAAATAAAATGGGGAAATGAACACATATACGTGTGTATACATCTACACATACATGCATACACATATGTGAGACTATACAAATTTATAAAAACACTTTATTAGTATTACAAAACGATTTATTATTATGATGCACTACATCCCATAATGTTTTACAATAAATGCGCAGGATGATACCGACATATATACATATACAATTCCCGTAGTATATATATTTCACCTAAAATCATAACAGCCTATATTTGAGTAACCCAACACTTTTTCTAAAAATAAGCATAACCATTTTTGCATTTTAAGATATTGTTCTTTTACTTTTCCTATTTCTTCATTAGACTTTACTACAGTATCAAAGTCATGTTTCTTTATTATCATTCTATAAGCAGAAACAAATTCTCCCGTTCTGTCTCTACCTCTTCTACAATGAATTACAAATATTGTATTCTTCATTGTATTAAATTTTTCTGTTAAGTCTTGTACTCGTTCCAGTAATTTGTCCGTATCCCAATTTTGGCTCTTCAATTCTTGTTCAAGTGTCTACAAGGGGAAAGGTGTAATTGAACCCATGTAACCTAGTACATATTGGCGCGTTAATAAACTTCTACATTAACGTATGCATGTATGTGCATAAGTGCATATAGACATATGCTAAGTCAGATAATCAATAGTATGTTCGCCATTAATTCTGGCTCTTTTAAAATTATTACCTTGTTATCTATGTCAAACGGATTATCCTTATGTCCTAATATTACATAATTAATGATGGATGCATCTTTTATATTACATCTTTGGGCGGTGTAGCAACATCCATCCTGTAGCGTGAAGAAGCAAAAAAAAAAAAAAAAAAATTTGGATAAACGGATGCGCGGTCAAACAGACGAACACAATGTATGGAGATGCACTGGTCAAACCTTTATGTCATTCCTCAAAAAAGATATGATGTATAGGGATAAACTATCGTCGTAATTTAAGTTCGAGTTCTCCATTAAAGTTTTAATGTGGTTACGCAACAAGTCCTCGGAGAATATGCCTAAAGAAGAAAAGGTCGATATATATATATATATATATATATATATATATATGTAGGTATATATGTATACATGTCACACTGTTCAGTATTAGCACATACACGTGCGTGAATTTGTTGGCATAAAGAATTCATGTATATTCGTTACTAGCACACTTAAAAAACATATGTAATAATTACCATTGAATAATGGTACACTGCTTCTTAGCAGTATGTTGTTGTTTTCCGCATTAATGTCTACGATACGGAGTCTATGAGCTATAAAGAATATAAAAAGAGCAGAATAAAAATATATACATATGTGTAAGCACATAGACATACATGCACCCCACATACAAATGAGGGAAGCATATGTGCAGTGCAAATACGACTGACTTAAGATGCTCATAAGCAGAATGAAGACCACAAATCTTACGCTTAAATTCGGGGTACTTATAAGTGAGACATCTTTCATTTAAATCGTTACAATCTAACTCGAAATCTATATCTAAAAGGATAAAAATAAAATTGTATACATTTTAAATGAAATAATAATAATGGCTTATATGTGGCATGCACGGATAGTATCATATACCCGTGTACACTAGGACATAGTTGCACGTGTAGACCTTTTCAACATGAAAAAAAAAAAATTTAATTCTTTTTTTTTTCTTACTTTTGTTTTCATTTATTTCGTAATAAGATATAAATACAATAAATATTACAAGGATTACTAAAAAAATATAAATAAAACTTTTGTATTTCCTAAAACTCTTCGACAGACAATTTTCTGTATCACCTGCAAGTTAATGGCAAAAATTGGGGAAAAAATAAAAAAGGAAAAAATGGGGGAGGGGGGGGGAAACTATAGTTAGCAATGTCTACATATGCGTTAATTTTATATAATACACAAAGACTAGGAGGTACTGGAATGTTCCTATAAGCTCGTCGTAGTCGATATATGCACATGTACATGTATATATATATATATATATATACACATACAGACATATGTACGTACGTACTCGTTTGTGCATTTTTTTTAATCTATATATGGTCAAATAACGTTCCATTCCTCCGCTTTATTACAAACGAACATTACTATTTTCTCATTATTTCATTTACTCCTATACATACAAGAACATACAAATATGTACAAAATATATCATACCAATATTCCCAGCCTCGTCAATATTTTCTGCGTCCTGTAACTGATTCCACATAATCACTTCTTAAAATTTAAAGCAAGTTAAAAACTAAAAATTTTAGAAATTATTCAACTGGATTCTTAAACTAGATACATTTAAAATATAAGTGTTTAACATATCAAAAAAGCTTAAAGACTTTCTTTTTGTTTTTCTTTTTTCTCTTTTTTCTTTTTTCTCTTTTTTCTTTTTTCTCTTTTTTATTTTCTTCTCTTTTTTATTTTCTTCTCTTTTTTTTTTTTTTTTTTTTTAAATAATAATACTGTATAAAATTCTAAAAACCAACTTTCCCTTTTATGTAATAAAGTAATAAATTTCTAGTTTTTTCTTAATTATACTTCATATATATATATGTATATGAATAACTAGGTGTTAATTTAAAAAAATAAAAACACTTACGTAAATTAAACATATATATTATATATATGAACGTAAATAGAATATATATATAAATAAATAAGGGAAAAAAATATATATTCCTTTAAAATCGAAAAGAAAAATTAAAGAAAATAAAATGTAATTATAATAATGAAAAAGGAAAAATAAAAATAAAAAAAAAAAAGAAAATAGTTAAAATATAGTGCGTGTAAATATTAATAATTTAAAAAAATAAAAAGAAAAATTAAATTACAAACATCAAAAAGGTATTAAAAAGAATTAAAATAACATTAGAAAACAAGAAAAAAGTTCATAAAAACAATGAAACCATAAAATTACGAAAAAAGGAAAAGTTATTTGTGCTATGATTAATACCCAATTTTCACCAAACTAAAATGAACAATAAAATAAAAAAAGGAACAAATCTTTTCATTGAAAAAATTAATATCTTTGTCATTTTGTAACCATGATAATATAAACTTGTTCTAAACAATATTTGTAATACTAATAGGAACAATTTTATGAGTTCACAGGACGTTCATATGTATATGTTGTTATTATTATATATATATATATTTTACCTTGTTACACTGAGGGAAAGTACACCAAAAAAACCACTTAAAATAGGGGTACATAAATATATATAATATGTAATATATATATGTTATATATATATGTACATCATATATATAGTAGTATATCATGTGTATAGCATATTTATATATAAGTATATTATATATATATATATATATATATATATGTGTGTGTGTGTGGGTATATATAATAACTATGACGCCCCAGGCTGTTCTTCTCTAAGGGCTTTTCCTTTAGTCAGCGGAGAAATGAATAAACATAAATCTTATATTATTACCCGATGTACATTTATAAATGTATATTCGTATAAAAAAGCCAACGAATAATATGGTTTCTACGTTGAAATTAAAATTTTTTTTTTTTTTTTTTTTTTTGTTTTAAATTACAGAAAGAGTGCTTTTATTTTTTTTTATGGTTCTCTTTTTTTTTCTTTTACGTAGAAGCTAATAATATATAATAACATTTTCCTCCCCATTGCTTCATATACTGTGTAATATAAATGAAAAAGAGTTTTCTTTTTTCATGTGGCTTATTTGATGGGGTTATACGCTCACGTACACATGTTTATATAGATATATATATATATATATATATATATATATATATATATATATATATATTTGTATTAAAGCAGTATGAGCACAGTACTTTTAATTAATCCCGTGCGAATTAAAAGAAATAATAGAAAAAAAAAAAAAACGTTACTATGGTCATATAACTTAATTATGCACACATAATAGAACTGCGTTTTTCGGAAAAAAAAATTAAATCATATTAAACTAATTCATCTCTTTTTTAATTATTTTGAATAGAAGGGAATTAAAAAAATAAAATAAAACAAATAACAATAAAAATAACAATAGTAGTGGTGGTAGTAGCAACAATAACAATATTTACAAGAACAACTCGCAAGTGGTTTGCTCATCTGTACATGTGGCACACATTAGTTCCAACTTTGGTAACACCATCACTTCAATATGAGGAAAAATAATGCATGCATCTAATCCTTGAATTAAGCGAAATGGGTATATTCGTTAAAACGTTTTATATATAAAAAAAAAAAAAAAAAAAAAAAAACAAAAAACATTTCTGTTTTGAGTAAACATACATATACTTTGTATTTTTATTGAATAATGAAAATTTTTCCTGTCCCTTTTTTTCGTACTTGTGTTTTTTGCAATTAAGGCTAACGCACTTTTCATGTTTATGAGTCACATACCTTTCTTTTGTTATGCCCATTTTTTACTCATTAATATATATATGAATATATAGATGTACATACATAAACATATAGAATGTACATACATATACATATAAAGATATACATGCATATACATATATAGATATACATATGTACATGTTTATTAGCTTAATATTGTTCATTCTACGAGGTTGGAGCAACGAAAGGAAGCAAAAAAAAAAAAAAAAATAGCATATAATTAGGTATTGTGCAAAAAAAGCTAGCATATAAGGTGCGCAGTGGTATCTATCTATCTATCTATCTATATATCTATATATATATATTTATATGTATGGGTACAAATGTGTATAAACACGAATGAGCATAAATTTTGTAAAAACATTACATGCATAGAAAAGCGTAAGCAGGATAACTGCCACGTATATTTGTTCCTTTGTGTATATAGTCTTCAATACAAATATCTATTCCCTTGTAAAAAATCAATTTTTCTTGTTAGACGTTGAACCAAAACCACCCTCACCTCTTGATGTTTCGTCTAACTCATCCACTAATTCAAAAGAAAGGGGTTCTCCAGTAAAAGAAACTAACTGAACCAGCTTATCATTTTTTTTAATAACATATTCTTCATTACTAGTATTATCTAAAGCAGCGATAATTTCACCTCTATATCCTGCATCTATTAAACCTATCGAGTTAGCTAATCTTAAAGGTGTCTTTGAAATACTACTACGAGGAAATAGTAAAAAACTAGTGTTTACTATTTCTGGTATATTATTATTATTGTTTCCACTATTTTCATTTTTACTGCAATTATTGCAGTTACTGCTATTATTACAATTATTGCCATTATTGCTGTTACTGTTTTTATTGCATTTATAATAATAATTGTATTTATACTGTAAAGCTATTACTTTTATTCCTAGTTTAACAAATGTAGTTGCTTTCGGTTTAAGCACTTCATCCTTAATTACAAATAAATCTAGTCCGCTATCTCCTTCGTGATACGCCTTGTGATTTTTGTACATCTCCCTGACTTCATTGTTTATGCACATAATTTTTAGATGCATCTTTACGTTAGCACTCACGTTTGTACATTAATAAGCAGTGGGTTAAACAAGCGACACAATACGGACGTACGTTACTATGCCTGTAACTGTATATACTACTCTATAAGCTGATACGTACGCTGATGTATATGTTGTTGTGTACGCAGCTGTGTACGCAGCTGTGTACGCAACTGTATATTTACTATGTACGTTATTGTGCGTATTAGTTTATGTACTGCCGAGAGTAAATTTCACTAAATTTTATGCAAATTTTTTCGTATTCCTAATATACGGTTAGCCAAAAATAACGAAACCTGCACACGTTAATAATAAAACTTACAATGTTTATTATGTACTTAAATGGACACACATATAAAAGTTATACTTAAACCTAAAAAAAAAAAAAATTTTGCGATGAAAAAATAAATGTTTTTTTTAATTTTTTATTTTGTGTAATTATAATTACTTTGTTATAGTATATATAGGTTTAGAATTCAAGCTGATTTGTGGTATTTTTGATTTTTTCGCATTTTTTTGCTTATTTTTGCTCTTTTTTGCTATTTTTTTTTTTTTTACTTCCTTATTTTACTCCTTTATTTTACTTTTTTCTCTTTAAGTATATAATTTTTCCGCGCGAAATAAAAAAAAAAAGAAAATTTTTTTTTTTAAACAATTCTGTATTTAAAATAAATTTATTTTTCATGCTCTCGTAGGAGACTGCTATATTAAATATGCATCTATAGATATTTTTAGGAGTTTTATAAATTTTAGCAATTTTAAAAAAAACATATTGTCGCTTGAGCATTTTATTACCAAGGTAAATCAATGCTCTGCAAGATTATTGAATGAGAGTGCAATTTTGTACTGTAGTTCATGATATGAAAAGTTAATGTTCTTAAATTTCACACATAATTATTGTATTATATATATATATATATATATACATATATACGAATATATGTACAAAATATTGCAATCTCATATTGTCTTAGCAAAAGCTATGACATTTTTATTTTTTGGATTTACTTCTGGTAAGACGCGTAATAATGATTAATATAACAAGCCGAGAAAAGTATAAATCTCACTCGATAAAGAGAAGAGAATGCTTAAATATACTTTGGATTGAGGAATAAAATATTGCTACATTTGTGAAGAATGCATTGCTATACTGAGGCGCGCTTATGCATACATACAATAATAAAATAACACATATATGTGTGTGCAAATGTGTATGAGTTTTCCCTTTTTATTGTATTTTTGGAATAAACGGAATAGACTAGGCAAGGGAAAAAAAAAGAAAAAAAAATAGTGAGCATTATAAAAGGATAAAAGAGGAAAGGCATGTTTTCCTTTTATTATTTTATTGTTATTCCATTTTATTATTTTATTGTTATTCCATTTTATTATTTTATTATTATTCCATTTTATTATTTTATTATTATTCCATTTTATTATTTTATTATTATTCCATTTTATTATTTATTATTATTCCATTTTATTATTTTGTTATTATTCCATTTTATTATTTTATTATTATTCCATTTTATTATTTTATTATTATTCCATTTTATTATTTTATTATTATTCCATTTTATTATTTTGTTATTATTCCATTTTATTATTTTATTATTATTCCATTTTATTATTTTATTATTATTCTACTTTTTTATTTTATTATCTTTCTACTATTTTGTTTTATTATTTTTTCATGTTTCCCTGTTTTTCCATCTTGACATGATGAATTGTTTCGAAGTAGCGCATTATTAGGTTCATTATGAAAAGCAAAAACAAGGAATTGAATTATGATCCTTAAAACAACATAGTGATAATAAAATTCGAAACGATCATTACGTTTTTTTGTTTTTTTGTGCCAACTCTCCTTTTCATCTTAAGCTTGAACATCAAAGGTGACTATAATTCATGGGGGTTATAGTTGCATAACTTAAAAGTGGGTCTCCTCCCTTTTGTCGTTTCAATTTTCAAGCAGTTCTACCTAAATCTTTATTTATTTTTAGAGATGGCATTTGTTACTGGGCATGTATATGTATTTAAATATTAATTGATATGTGTATTTATATATTAATTTATATGTGTATTTATATATTAATTTATATGTGTATTTGTATATGCACTTACAGATGTCTTTTTTTTTTTTTTTTTTTTTTTAAGAGCTACTTAAAGCTCCCTTTTTTCAGCATTGCCAAATAATAAAACGCAAAAGAAATGTTTCACATGTCTAATGGTGTATTTGAATTTATTTTTATAACACTTAATTTTTTTATGCATAATTTTCTTTTTTTTTTTCCCCATCTGCCCCATTAAAAGGGGCGAAAAAATGCAAAGGTTGGGAAACAATTCTATTGCATCCCTTTTAAAAAATTAAGGAAAAGAAATGAGGAAAGAAAATGAGGAAAGAAAATGAGGAAGGAAAATGAGGAAAGAAAATGAGGAAAAAAAAATACATAAATGTTCTAAGCTATCAATTAAAATATTGTTTTGATTAGAGGTATATTCTAATAATTTTTTTTTTCAATATAAAAGAAAAAATATGTACCAATTCACACTTTCACGTCGATATATATAAAAAAAAAACAAAGAAACTAGTAGTCTACTTTGATATACTGACATGTGTAAGCCCTAAAGTGAATTTCAAAAAGGTTAGAAAGTTATTTCATGGGTATAATGGGTTATATACGGATTTATTCCATCCATTAATTTATTCCATCCATTAATTTATTCCATCCATTAATTTATTCGTTCATTCGTTAATTCGTTTATCCGTTCATTCATTTATTCGTTCATTCATTTATTCGTGCATTCGTTTATTCGTTCATTCATTTATTCGTTTATTCGTTTATTCGTTCATTCATTTATTCGTTTATTCATTTATTTTTTTTTTTTTTTTTTTTCCACGTGGGTACAAATAAAAATCGCTGGACGTTTTAATGAGACATACATATCCAGAAAATTGTACGTGTGTACATAAACATATATAAAGTATAAACGCAAAATGCTACATGTCTTTCCCATACATTTTTATGGGTCACTTTCAAGGCATATACAAAAATGTTAAAAAAATAATTGTAATTAATTTTAACAGTTTACACAATGGTACAACTTTACACACATTTTTGGCTACATAAACTCTACAAAGTGGAGTTTAATGTAAATAATTTTGTACCTCAAAAAGAAGAAAAAAAAAAAAAAAAAAAAGAATACCAACATGTACATATACATTTGTTTATGCATATTTGCTTATTTTTATTTTTACGAGAAAAAAAAAAAAAAAAAAAAATTGTCTAATTAGCGATATGCAGATTGAGAGCAGCAGCAGTTCAAATTTTGTAGAACAACGTTTGCCTATTTAGGAAATGAAAAATAAATTAAAATCCAAAGAAAAGAAGATAAAACAAAATGTGTTAAGTTATATTATACATATATATATTTCTACACATATATTTGTGCATATATTTATACGTATGTTCATAAATATGTACATATTTGTACACACGTGCAAAATGGCTGTAGTCACATATTAACAATACAACCTCCTGGTTAGCTCCCTATGCCCATTTTTAGCTACTACCAATTTTTAATCAGTTCAACGAGAAATTTAAGCGATCAAAAAATATGAGACAAATTAAAATATAAAATAAAAAAAAAAAAATGTAAAGGAAATATAAGAGATATATAGAAGACATATAAAACATATATATAAAAGATATAAAAGTAAAAAGAAAATTTTCCTAGCTTCATACATTTTTTTTTTTTTTTTTTTTTTAATTCTTCTATTTTGCCTTTTGGCTTACTAGCTAATTTTACCATTTGCCCCATTATTTTTTCTATTTTATTTTATTTTTTTATTTTTTTTATTTCTTTTCCCTTTATTTCTTCTATTTTTTTAATTTTTTCTATTTTATTTTATTTTTTATTTTTTTTAATTCTTGCATATGTTATATTTTTGTAAATGTAAATATAAATTTCCTTTCTTGTAAAAAAATTACATACCATTACAACGCCTATTTCTTTTTTTTTTTTTTTTTTTCCTGTTTATTTTATTTGTTTTTTCTTTATTTTTGCTTATTCCCCGCAATTGTTAAACTCTGTTTTGTTTTCATTCTCCCCTTATCTATTTTGCATTTACAATTTTGCATTTTCCATATTTCACATTTTAATTAAAATATTTTCCTCCTATTTTATCAAAATGAGATCTTGTTATTCTCACAAAGGAGTAAGTCCCGGAAAGCATCCTGCTCGATGCGCCAATTGCGACAAAATAGGTAATATATTCATTACTCACATACGTAGCAGCTTTGTGGAAGCACCACAGATTTACGGATACATTTATGTACAAATTTACATATATATATATATATATATATATATACACATGCACGTATAAGTATATGCCAATTTCCTCCCTGCAAATACATACCGATTTTCTTTTCGTAGGAAAAGAAGATATTCAGTCTGTAAATAACGGCATGTATTCTGACTGCACTCTATGCGGTATTATTCATAAAGACCCACACAAGCAGACATTATATCCCTTACGACCAGATCAGTACAGAGATAATTAGAGAGTAGCTAGATGCAAATTTAATTCGTACGCTTGTATTGTATGAACTAATCAGGATATTTTCAAAAGTCGTGTAAATATTTTTGTTAAACAAATAGACGCATAACAGATGTGTGAGCATGTTTTCAAGCGTGGACGGTAAAAAAAAAAAAAAAAAAAAAACTTCCATCTTTCCAACTACTCATTGTCGCATTTCATATTTGTAATTACATTTTAAATTGCTTGTGGAAATGCTTTCCTTAAATATTTAAAATGTTAAGTTAAAATGTTTCGTTAAAAGGCGAGTAAAACATTTCACTTAATCATTTGTGTTGTAAAAATTATTACAGTGCTGCAAGGGATACATCCTTAAAAATCTTTCACACATTAAATTTTTTTCTGTGCCATTGCTTCCTGTGCTTGGGGCATATACATATATGTGCACACGTACATACATATGTAATACCATTTTAACCGCAAAAGTAATGTTTTAAAATGTGCGGTTTTACTACATACAAGTATTTTTAATCGGCTCTGTGTGGCTATTATTTTGTTTTTTTTAAGTAGCTCCCAAAATTTTTATTTTTTCTTTCATTTTAACGTTCACTCTAACGTTTATTTTTTCCTTATTTTCACCCATATTTTTTCCAATATATTTTCCCTATTTTTTCCCATACTTATCCCTTATTTTAGTCCATATTTTTTACTTATTTTTACCCTTTTTTTTTTTTTCTTGTTTTTTCTTGTTTTTTCCCTTCTTTTTCCCGAATTTATATGTCGAAAAGCGTGCTATGCTTTCAAAAAATAAAAGCAAAAAAATTACGTCTATTTGTCTACATAATTAAATGTAAAATTTACAACTATAACTGCATAACTGCATCCTTTTACTTAAACAGAAAAATACAATTTACATACGTTCCTCACCTGTTGTACTTTTAAAAAAAAATATTCTGTCTTCTACACATTTGTGTAGGGATTTATTCCTTTCCATTTGAACTTTTTCAACATCTTCATTTTTAATTTTTTCATATTTAAAAATAAAATAAAATAAATGGATCAAATAAAACATATAACAATATATTTAGATTTTACAAAAAAAAAAAAAAAAAAAAAAGTTCCTTAACTGTCTTTGTGTAACATTATGCTTAATAAAATATTCTCTTTTTTATATCTCCACATGCACTGCTCGATGCATATAGCTTCGTGATAAAAGGACTTTTAAATTTTGAAAAAATAATCCTTTTCGAAGCCCATTTTTAAAGAATATATGAATAGCACATTTATTCGTATGCACATGTTCATATGCTAAATTTTTTTTGCAACCAAGAAATACATGGTCTGGTTGTTTTTTTTTACTCGCTTTGATTCTTCTGAACTCTGATGTATTAACTTTATACAAATATCATTTTTATACTCTTCTGTGGAGAGTAGTTTAAAATATGGGTATTTACTAAAGCATAATTTTGTCCATAAATATAAAGTAAAAACATCAGTAATAAAATAGATCATTCCATTTTTTTGTAACAAATGATGATATAATGATAAGTTTTCTATAGTTATTATTCTTCTTCTCCAGTTTTGTTTTTTAAAATGAGGATCAGGAAAACAAAAAAAAATTTTTTCTATTTGATTTTTTTTAATATAATTTGGTAAAAATTTCATAGCATTTGTACGAATAACAGATATGTTATTATAATTAGGAAAATAATTTTTTCTATATGAGTTTATCTTTTCCCCTACATAATTCGTTACCTTATCTCTTATTTCTAGCCCTAATATTAATTTATTATTAAATGTGCTACTTAACGCAAATAATAAACCTCCATATCCACAACCTACGTCCAAAATAGCTATGTCATGGGTGTTCACCTGACTCGGCAATAATATTTTTTCGTATGTTATTGGGTATATATTTGTATTTAGATAGAGATTATTCAAAGGTTTCGTACCTTCGTTAATTTCGTCACTTCGTTGAATGTTATTCTGTTCACCATCCTGATCAGCAATCTGCTGATTAATCTGACCTTTCTGACCACGAGTCATCTCCTTTTTTTTTTCTCCGTCCATTTTCTCAGCTGGTCCTTCCGGGTCAGGGAAATAATGCGGGTAATGTAAATGCCAGTTCACATATCTATAATTGACGGGGTATTTTATGTAACTATCCGAAAGAGGGTTACAATGTGCCCTTTGGCGGTAAAACTTTTTACAGGGCATTTTATGCTTTTTCATTTTTTCCCACTTACGTGAACTTTGTATTTATGTTAACTTGTTAATTTTTTTGTATTTTTGTTAACTTGTTAATTTTTTTATATTTTTTCTGACTCGTTCATTTTTTCTTTTCTTTTCTTTTTTTTTTTTTTTTTTTTTTTTTTTTTTTTTCCTTAAGAAGATAGCTTTAAGAACAACTCTTTATTATGAAGTTATCACAGATTTCTTTATTTTTTTTTCACATGCAAAATGTAGGGTATTATACTACTTTTAGCATTAAAAATATTTAATCTGTGTACATAATCGTCCTTTTTTAAGTAAGCACATTTGCGCCATTTAACTTGGACGTAATAAAACTGTCATGTGCACGTTAGTAAAAATATATAGAAGTGTATATATGCATGTGTATGTATACATATGTTTGTTTATCTATGTGCATGTTTGTATATGCATATAGAGAGAGCTGAGATCTCTCACCAAGCGGCGTTATTAAAAATTCGTTAAAAGGATACTATAACAATTTCGTTAACTTAAAATAAAATAATAATATAAATTTTTATATACATATAAAACAACATAATAATAAAGTGCATAATAATAAAATGAAGTGAATAATGTAACCTAAATTTAAGAGTACAGGAGATTCCAGGTTAATATCTCAGGGGGACTAAACAAAATAATATTCTTTACTTAAAAATAATAAAAAAAAAGGAGGCCTCAAGTTTTATAATCCTATATCGGTTAATTGTACTATATTTGTTTAAAATATAGCAGAGAAAACAGAACTAAACAAAATATGGAAAAATAAATTAAAACAAATTATGCAAAACAAAGCAAATGGCAAAACAAAACAAAACAAAACAAATGATGGCAAAACAAAACAAATAATGGCAAAACAAAACAAATAATGGCAAAACAAAACAAATAATGGCAAAACAAAATAAATCATATATATATGTGACAAAATATAAACAAACAAAATATATCAAGGCACGGAGAAGATTAATTTGACGACATGAAATACGCTGAACGGTATGCCAAATATATGTAATAACAACAATAAATATGAATGTGCATGTTTTGAATACTGAGAAAAAACTTCAATAAATTTTATTTGGTTTAATACTCATTTAGTGGAAATCAATGAATTGTGCAAATATGTAATTAAAAATCTCATCATTAAATATGTTAACCATTAATTATCTTATATATAATAGCCTCTTAATGTTCATTTATTTTTGTATTGTCAAAAGTATTTATGGAATGCATATCATTGCATTATAAGTGCTTATGTTTAGCACATATATGTATCAAGCTACAGACAGGGGAACAACATATTTCTCCCTTCCCCACCACCAAATTGCATTTTGTAACTGAAGTGATATATATATATATATTAATACTTGTTCATTTGAATTATAAACTTTGTATTTTTAATTTTTTTTCCCCCACGTGCGTAAGGATATTAAACGTATAATTCTTTTTTCTCTTATAGCATATTATAAATAATGTGGAAAAAGATATTCCAAATTTTTGTATTTTTCATTTTTTTCAATGGCATTTCACTCATATTGTGTAGAAAAATATGCAACGTTGTACAGTTTGGGTCCTACACATTATCATTAAACAAAGAAAATAAAAAATATTTCAAATATGAAGTAAGCTGACTATAAGTAAAAATGAAAAGTTTTACATAGAAAAAAACTAATATTGCTTACATATATTTTTTTTTTATCTCAAATTTTTTTTTTTTTTTTTCCGCCTAGGTAGTTGGCATAATAGACCCTTTTGACAGAAACAAAATATTGTGGAGTAGAAAAAAAAGAAACAGAAAATTCGATTTGAATCCTTTTAAAAATATATATGATCGTTTTTTTTGCAATATTAATGATTATGTTTATGTAACAAATAGGGATCAGTTCATTTTTCGTATCTTTCACATAAATCTAAAGGTATATTTTTGTGCATGATGAGTGTGTACCAAGAGTATCATGCGTACGATACTTGTCCTGCACACACATACGTATACTCCTCCCTTATGCATACACCCACATAACATAGCTTATTAGTGTACCAAATTAAGGCAAAAGCTTCTCGACATTTAAAAGAAAAAGTGAATGACGCTATTTGATATTATATGAAGTTACGAGTAAAACAGCTATGAATGATTTGTTATCGATAATTTAATTCTCTTTATTTCTCTGATTTTTCTTTTCTTATCATATCTTTTCATATAATATCTTATCTCTTTTTTTTTTTTTTTTTTTTGCCGTTTTTAGAACACTATTAAATATATGTTAAAGTATAAAATTATACGCGGTAAAATGAAGGGCGGAAAAAACGGCGAAAATACCATTTTGTGCTTAAAAGAAACGAGCAAATTGTATCGATTCTTGAACAACATTAACATTTAGACCAAAGGAGGTGGAGTAAAAGAATAATTAGAATTGGTATGCAAATTCAAACGCAAATACAAATATTATATGAAAAAGGTGTAGTATAGAAGAAAATGCAAAATTCATAGTATAAAAGGATATAATTGTATCACCTCTACTTTAGATAATTGTGCACATTCACCTGTTCTGTTTTTGTGTACATTTTTTAGTTAACCCCTTGTTTCGTCTCGTTTCATTTCTTTACGTTTCGTTTTGTTTTTCCCATTTTTAGTATGCTATGGCATACCATAGTACTATATATTATTTTGTTACCTTCTTTATTTACAACACGCATAAGCTTGTGCAAAACGAAAAAAAATAAAAAAAATAAACACTAAGAATATTTTTTTTTTTTTTTTTTATGTAAGGATTAAATAACCCATTATTGCAAGTTTGAAAGTTTTGTTTCATTGCGAAAGAAAAGATACACATCCATTTTTATTTTGTTTCGTTTTGTTTTATCATGATTTATTTTATTTATTTTTTTTATTTATTTATTTTATTTATTTATTTATTTTTTTTATTTATTTTTTTTATTTATTTATTTTTTGTTTTATTTATTTATTTTATTTTTTTTTTTTTTTTTTTTTATTTTATTCTTTCTGTTTTGTTTTATTTTGTTTTGCTTTTTTTGTTTTGTTTTATTCTGTTAATACTTCCAAGTTAGTGTGCTTTAAAATAGAACAAATAAGGGGAAAAAGAAGTTATAGTATTATGTGTGTTACTAATTAACAAAAAATGGTAATTAAGTTTTTTTTTATTTTATGTTTATCCTTGTTTTTTCTTTTTTGTAATACAAATACTCAATATCCCTACGCGCATCATGGCATTTTAAACATAGACTCAGATAATATTCAAGACGTGTTTAACACAAATGAGCATTGTCTTATAAAATTGTAATGGAGCAGAGAAATATAAAATAAAATTTAAGTGAAATATGAAAGTTATCTTGTTACAATTCTCATATGCTTTTATGTATCATTTCCTCGGGCTGGTGTTTACATTTACATATTTGTTTTTGCCTAGGACTGCCTATACCTTTGCTGTGACGTTTGCGTTTAATTGTTTATTTGTTTATATGTTTATTTGTTTATATGTTTATTTGTTTATATGTTTATTTGTTTATATGTTTATTTGTTTATATGTTTATATGTTTATTGTTTATATGTTTATTTGTTTATATGTTTATTTGTTTATATGTTTATTTGTTTATATGTTTATTTGTTTATATGTTTATTTGTTTATATGTTTATTTGTTTATATATTTATTTATTTATTTGTTTGTATATTTATTTGTTTATATATTTATTTGTTTGTATATTTATTTGTTTATATATTTATTTGTTTATTTGTTTGTTTATTTATTTGTTTATTTATTTGTTTATTTATTTATTTGTTTATTTTTTTTTTTTTTTTTTGATTTTTCTCTCTTCCCCCCAACAACTGAAGCTATGCACCACAATGTGTACACTGCAAGCGTATATGGAATAAAATTGTAAATTTAAAAAGTACGATACAGAATGATGATAAAAAAAAAGTATTCTTTGGCCAAGTAAGTTTTAAACGAACATATAGAGTGGTATAATTACATATTTGGAAAAATACAGGATAGATAACATATTAATACATTTCTCTCCTGCAACACATGTACGTATACATGTATTACACGCGTGTATTTTTATGTGCACACGTACTCATTTACCTCCTTACAAATAAAATGCGAATATTCAAAAATCATATATAACTGTTCAGGTAAATTGTGGTGATACGAAAGGGAAATTTATCTGCCAAAAGTACGACGTCTTAAGAGTACCACAATTAAAAATGTAAATTGAAAAAAAAAAAAACAAAGTAAAAAAGTATTATTTTTATATTTATTTTGATTTTATTATTACTTTTTTATTATTTTATTCTTATTTTATTTTAATTTTATTCATATTTTATTCTTATTTAATTCATATTTTATTCTTATTTTATTCATATTTTATTCTTATTTTATTCATATTTTATTCTTATTTTATTCTTAATTTTATGTGGCATCATTCTATTGTTTCGTCAACTTATGAACTGCTTATATAGTTGTCTATTCGTATTTCCTCATTACAGGTTTAAAGGAAGTGAACTGGTCTCAACTTACTCAAATAACATAAATGATGAAAATTTTGTAAAAAAATGGATATATTATGTTACCACGTAAGATAAAGGAATAACCAAATTTTATAAGAAACGATAGCAGAAGTTGTCTAACTTTTTTTTGTTTTTTCGTTTTTTCGTTTTTTCGTTTTTTCTTATTTTTTGAACATACAATTTGTCAATACTGCAACTTTAATATTCATCTCATTTTTACCTTACGTAATCATATTCTTTGTATATTTCCTTAACCATTCATACTATTTTTCAATTTTGTGCTTTAAAAAAAAACAGCCCTATTTTTTTAGGTGTACATTCGGAAAAAGAATTGAGCGCTTACATAACAGATGATAATCTCTTTCTAACGTGTTCAGAAAATTTAAGTGTTATAAATATATATAAAGAAGAAAAAATAAAATAATAAAAAAAAATTGTAAATAATGTAAAATAAAATATATCAAAACGTATAACAACACATAACAAAGAATAACATAGCATAACATAGCATAACAAAACATAGTATTAAGGAAAACATAGGATGTTAATAGATTGCATGAACAAGCAATAATTTTTAAAGATGCGAACATAAAACTTTTTTTTAATTCAAATTTCGACAAAAAAACAAAAATAGTACATAAATAATTAAATATATAGATAATTAAATGCATAGATAATTAAATATATAGATAATTAAATACATAAATAATTAAATAAATAAATATGTTTTATTAGGATGATTTAATTGAGGTAGCTAAATTATATTACGATGAACACTACTTTATCAACATTAAGAATCAAGTAAAACTGAAATAAATAAATGTGCTTTAACGAAATGGTACAATATACGTACATACATATGACTACATTTTTTTTGATTTCACATTTAGAATCTGTGCGACAAGTTAAATATCAAGACTAGCCAATTGCACGTTAAGGGATTATATGAGCATGATGCCTATAACCTTGATAAAATAGTATATATAGAACTGTATTCAAATGTGAAGGATGTTGCATAAATAACCACTCACACAAGTCTTCCTTTTTTTTTTTTTTCTCTTTTTTTTTTTTCATCTTGAGGTTTAGCAAACATTGACAACAAAATTAAGAGAACGTATTACTTGTAACAGACCTATATATAAAATTTTTATCGTTTGTCATTTATGATAAATTATTTATAGGAATTTGAACCATTAAAAACATTTGTTAATAAAAATAGATTTCCTTTAGTTAATAAAGTTGATCATCATAATTTTTTTAATCTAAGGAGCAGTGGTATATATTAATACATTAATTTACACAAGGTGTATAATGAACAAATTTGATGAGGTGCTAATATTCCATTTCAGAGCTTGGATAATTGCAATTGCTGGTTAGTGATATACATATATATACACGGGCATTATTTATTTTTTTTTTTTAAAGGAAATAATTTAATATTACTACTTCTGGACTTGCAAAGAGAGGTTGATGTAGTAATTTCAATATTTACCGAATATGCTAAAAGGTAATAAAAACATTAAAAAGATTCTTCATTAAAAAAAATTTATTTTTTTAGGTTTAGCTAGTTACTTATTCGGCATTATACAACATGTTAGTATTGTTAATACATTGATTGCATTCGTTTAATATAGTATGTTTTCTTTTCTTTTTCTTTTTTCTTTTTTTATGTACCACTGAAGGCACAAAAACTTGAAGGAATTTATTTTTGCATATATAGATGGAAAATACTATGAAGAAGTGAGCATTTTAGAAATTGCCATAATGTTTTGTTATGAACAAAATAAAAAGCGGTTTACCTTGTACATACATATATACATGCATATATGCGTACTTATGTACATAAATATGAAATTCATAAATACGGAATTGCGTAAATACGGAAACGCATAAATACTTACATGTGTACATACTTATACACATACATATATGCATATAGTATATATCTGCAAACATCCATTGAAAGCACGTGGACATAAAACTGAATTTTGTGTAAAAAAGAATTTAGAGTTGTATGGAACTGATTCAAGAAAATATCCTCAAATAATTGTATTTAGCAAACGTCCGCATGTAAGCATTTTCATTATTTTATATTTTATTTTTATCATTATTATTATTTTTTTTTTTTTTTTATTTATTATTTTTTTTGCTGTTATTAGTTTTTTTATTATTATTATCTTTTTTCACTATTATTATTTTTTTTTATTTTAATTACTTATTAACGTGTTACATCTTTCCAGTATTTTAAGCAATTATATGAACAAGTGCATATTTATTCTTTTTAGGAATATTATTTCGAAGATTATTTTAATTTAGATAACTTGGATAGTATAATAGGTAAAAGAGAGTAAATAGAAATTTATTCTTTTGAAATGGAATAAAATAAAAAGAAAGATGTAACCGTTTGTTTGCACGATCGTTTGTATAAACTTCATATTCTCTTAATCTTTATCTTTATCTTTATCTTTATCTTTTTTTTTTTTTTTTTTTTTTTTTGTAGAGGACCTACAGAACGAAAGAATTAACACTAAAGCAGAAGAATTCACTAAATCGAAAATGTAATTAATAAATTCATAAACAAGAGTACCAGATAATATCATCGCACCTAATAAGTTTGCATTAGACAGACGCTCATATATATGCACGTATGTGTATGTATGTCTTTGTATATACTGGTAACACATAGTACTCTCTTCATTTCATCCCCACCTTTTCTTAGATATCTGATACAACTAAAAAAGCATATGCGTTATATTTTCCATAAAGCATTTAAAACAGATATTATTTCTTTTATAGGTTTTTTATGCTCCGTTGTTATGGTATAATATATATTACAACTATACATTCTTCATAGGAAATGTTTATTATATATTATATAATAGAATAAAAAATTGCTTTGTTTAGTTGTGTTCTGTTCTCTTCTGTTTCGCTTTATTGTTTTATCAATTCACTGTCTCCTTCTCTTTGTATATTCTATAGGTAATATTCACATGTATCTTAATGGCACATACAATTTATAGGATAATTAGTCAGCAAGGAGTGAAACATCACTCACAGTGAGGGATAAAAAAAAAAAAAAAAAAGTTGAACAAGAAGAGTTAGATAAACATGAGGAGAAACAGGCTAAAAATAAAAGCCAAAACAAAGTAAAAGTTAATATTGATAAATATATTTATTTCTAAATGAAAAAAAAAAAGAAAAAAAAGTAACACTGCTGATATTTTTTTTTTTTTGTTGTTCTACAATATGAAATATAAACGTATTAAATTTATAGCTTAATTCATTTTATTATATCTCTCATGCACGAAATTATAAATTGCTGTTATATAGATGGATACAAATGATTTATAAATACTAATCCTTTTTCTTTTATTCTTCTTTTACCTTATTTTCTTTAGTTAAGAGTAAAAGCAAAATTTATAATTCTTCCTACTTTAAAAAAATATGTTATTTTATCATGATCTTGTTTACTTTTTTTTTTTTTTTTTTTTCTATTCAACATTAATAATGTTTTATTATTGTAATGTTCTTTTTGTTCTGTTGAATAACTCTTATCTTTGAGTGAAATATAAAGAAAAAAGAAAAGAAAAAAAATGTACCATGTACCATGTACCAAGTAACAGGTAACAGGTAAAAAAAAAGGTTGTAACGAAAAAAGCGAAATGGACAAATCACATAGGCGAAGCTAATGAAATTTTTATTTTCTTTCTCCTTATAGATATATACAAGCTTACAACAATACTGATAAAAAAATGCTTATAATATATATATATATATATATATATATAAAATAATATGAAAAAAATTAAAAATTTCTTTCTTAGTAAATTGTAAAATCAAAAAATAGCTAAATTTATACTAAATGATAGAAAGGGAAAAGCCGTTTTTTTAAAATTTAAAACAAACATCAATTATAAATACGTATTTATTATATTTTACTTCTAACGTGTTAAACGCAATGTTACATAAGAAGTAATATTTGGCAATACTAGGTTCATTAATAAAAAAATAAACTAAAAAATAAGATACTAGATCGAAGTATGCATATATAAACATATGAATATACGAACATAAGAACATAATAACATACGAACATATAAGCATATTTACATGTATAAATAATTACTAATTAGATAAATAAATATAACAATTCCATATACATATCTTACACGTACTACATTACAAATTTTATGGTTGACACAGGAATAACAGCTACATTTATGTATGTGCATATATTTATATATATATATATGTATATATATATGTATATTAAAAATATATATATACATGTACATATTATATATATAAATTAAAAATATATATATGCAAATAAATTATATGCATATGTATATTATTAATATATATATGCATAACCTCCTTATTGCATGCGTAAAAAATTATTAGGCTAACAAAATATATAGTAGTAAAAATAAAAAGAAATTAATAATTGCTGTAGTACAAAAAACTCAGTAAGGAAAGGATGGAAGAAGTCCTCTAACCAGATTAGTCTAGAAAATGTAAATTCTTTTAATAAAAATGGTAATATATATATATATATATATACATTCATACGAACATATATTTATATATATATATATATTTTTATTTGAAGAACAAATTTTAATGAAGTGAATTTTTTAGTTTTTTAAAAAAAAATTGTAAAGGGAAAAAATAAATATGTATAAATTTTGCGCTTCAAAATTTTTATTTTTTATATATAGGGATTAACACTTTAATAAAAGCTTAAAAAAAATTAAAAAAAAAAAAATAGAAGGAAAAAAAAATAAGGAATAAATAAGGGAAAAAAAATTGAAAAAAATAAGGATATATAAATAAAAAAAGAATTAATTTTTAGAGGGAAAAACATATCATACTTTTATTATTTCTGACTGTTATATATTTGCCCCTTTTTTCTTTTTTGCTTTTAAATTATTTAAAATTTTTTTTTATAAATTTTTTAATATAATAGTATTCCAATTATAATAGAGTTCTAGTTTATACAGATATATATATATATATATACGTGTATATAGACATATATATATATATATATATGCACCATACATAATACTCGCCACTGTTGAAATATTTTTTTTTTACGAGTTTTTGAATATCGAAAATATATAAGTAATTAGAAATTGAAATCCTTTAAAAAGGGACTTTAAGAATTCGAAATTATTCTTATGATAAATTACACATAAATCTTAATTTTTGTATACATAGATATAATCGCATTTTTTACATGTACAAAAACGTACATACATACGTAGATAAATATATAATATAAAAAAGCCTTAGTCCTTGAACAAATATAACAATACTTATCTCCACACATAAATCAAGAACAATGAATGAAAGTACAAATGACAAGAATGATTTTATGACAGACAAGGTTTTATCATATAAACCATCCAAGGAGGAAATTAAATATGTAAACATATGCATTTGCATATAAATATATATATAATATGTGTTATACATATGTATATAGATATACATATATATTCGTATATGTACATATATTATATAATAAGAAAAAAAAAAAAAAAATACCTCTTTAAATTAAGCTTGATTTGTTATATATTAATGTACATTAAATACAAAGAACTCGTATTGCATTTTGTATGATTTATTATTTCTATTATTATTTCTATTATTATTTCTATTATTATTTCTATTATTATTTCTATTATTATTGCTGTTGTTATTGCTGTTGTTATTGCTGTTGTTATTTCTATTATTATTGCAATTGCTATTATTATTTTTTTTTTCCCCATTTCCCATTTTTAGTATCATAATAATAAACAGAAAAGTATAAGATATATATTCTGCAATCAAGAATTAGATGATTATGAAAAGGAAAAAATAAAAGAGCTAAAAGATTTTGTCAATAATTTAAAGCAAAAAGAGTGGGAACAAAAAAAAGTGGAGGAAGGAAAGGAAAAAGCAGAAACGTACGAGTCTCTATTTGCTGATACTGTATTTAATGATGACAATTACGTACTAAGATTTTTACAAGGGTTAGTATATATATATATATATATGTGTATATGTATATTTGTGGAAAAAGTTGAATATTTCAGTGTATCAAAAAACGCACACATGTTATATGTATGCACCATGTATACACGTAATACCTTAATGGATGTAATTTACCTGACATTGCATATGTTTATGAAAAATATGTACTATATTTCTGTACTTACGTACTTATGCACATTTTTTTTTTTTTTTTTTTTTTTTTTTTTCTTTTGCGTACTAATAATAGAAATGAGTACAATTTTGAAAAATGTTATTATGATATGGTAAGACACTTGGAATGGAGAAAAGAAAATCTTCCAGTGAAATACGAGGACGTTAAGGATATATTAGTAATTAAAAGAAAAAAAATAATAAAATTGGGGATATGAGAAATTGAGAAAATGAACTTCTCTCTACATGAACTGCTAACTAAGAGAACATATAGGCATTTGAACAAAATAACTAGCTGAACGATATAAATAAAAAATATTATTTCTCTACTTTGATTTTTATACGTTTCATCTTTTATTTTTTATTGCAGAATAATGGCTATATCTACGTTCATGGAAGGGATAAACAAATGCACCCTATAATTGTTATCAACTGCAAAAATTTTATTACAGCAAATGCTGTAAGTAGATAAGTAAAAGTGTGAACATATGTGTGTGTAGGCGTTTGTTTATATATATGTACATATACATGTTTATATGCACGTGTTTATAAATTAAATATGTGCATTTTGAACTGTTTTCAATTTATATAATATTGTTATCTGTAGACATATGCATATACATATTTACCATATATTGTGTATTGTTCATCGTGTATTGTTCATCGTGTATTGTTTATTGTATATTGTCTATTGTGTACTTTATATTGTTTATTATTTTTTTTTTTTTTTTTCATTGCAGAAAGACGTTTTAAAGGTAGTGTACTACTGGCTGGGTAATTCTACGATTACATCTTATTTATTTAATTATATTTTGGTTACTTGTTAATACGTATTACATTTCTTTGGATACATTAACATATTTTACTGTTCCCCTTACGTTTTTCGTTTTTTACCCTTTTTTTTTTTTTAATTTATTTTTTCCTTTCGTTTAGGCTTTTTTTTTTTTTTTTTTTTTTTTCTTCGTTTCTTACAATTTTTTTTTTCGTATTTCTTTCATTTTTAGAGTACATTATATCGAAACTATTCGTTGAAGGAAAAATTGAACAGTGGCGAGTCATCGTGGACCTAAGTTCCTGTGGTGTTTTAAATATACCTATAGGAACATTAAAGGATATTTCCAGATGCTTAAGTGTAATTATAATATAACAAAATATAATATGTAGTACAAGAAATGAACGAAATTTTTATATCAGCAAAGCTTACTCAAAATAAAATGAAAATAAGAATAGAGTGAAAAGTGTTTTTATTTTCAATTTTAATTTCGTATTCTTATTTTTTATTTTGTATTCTTATATTTATTTCGCATTCTTATGTTTATTTCGCATTCTTATGTTTATTTCGCGTTCTTATGTTTATTTCGCATTCTTATGTTTATTTCGCATTCTTATGTTTATTTCGCATTCTTATGTTTATTTCGCGTTCTTATGTTTATTTCGCATTCTTATGTTTATTTCATATTCTTATTTTTATTTCGTGTTCTCATTTTATTTTGTATTCTTATATTTATTTCGTATTCTTATATTTATTTCGTATTCTTATTTTTACTTTTTATTCTTATTCTTAAACTTATTCTTATTTTATCTTTTTCCCTTTCCAGTGCAATTATAGATCGAGGTTGTCAAAAATGTTAGTACTGAGTGCACCCCTGTTTGTAACTGGAATATGGCATATGCTTAAGTCCATCATACCTGTAACTTGAAAATTGGAAATTTTATAATAACTGAACATTTATTAGTCTCCTTTTTCCTTTTTTCCCAATTTCAATTATGATCATAAAAATTTTTTGCTTAATTTTTTATTTATTTTGTAGGTTGTTACACAGCAAAAAATTACTATATCATCATCGGAAATAGATGTAAGAAAAGACAGAAGTTTAACTTGTTACATAATCCTTTTTTTTTTTTTATTTTACGTATCGAAGAAGTTATTCTTTTCACGTATCATCTTCTTTTTCTCTTTTTTTTTTTATTTTTTTAGAAAAAATTGTTAGATCAAGTCGACGTGGACCAACTAGAAAGTAAGTTTTAGAAAGGTCTTTTTAGACATAACATTACATGAAGCTCAGTATATATAATTTATATGCATATATAATAAGCATATTACATATATGCATGCATATAAGCATATTACATATATATTACACATACATATATGCATGTATATAAGCATATTACATATATACACTTATACTTGTACATATAAAAACATATTATATATATGTGCATATTATGAAAATGTATCCCAAGAATAATGTACATTTATATTTAACTTTTTGCCTTATCATTTTTGTTTTTCTTTTTTCTATTCCCATTTTTAGGAAAATTCGGAGGAACATGCGATAATGCAACCGTGTTTACAGAACCTATTATGCCTTAAGTTTCATTTGTTATAATTTATAGTTTTCCCGTTTTAATTATATATATTTACTCATTTTCATTTCTTTTTTTTTATGATATATATATATATTTGAAAATTTTATTCTCTGTGCATATATTATGATGCATTTCACGTTGCTTCTGTTGCGTTGTGTTACTTTCCTTTTTTTTTTTTAATTTTCTATGTTCTCTTTATAGCTTTATTAAACACGTACGTCAATATATACACATTTATGTACCTATTAGTTATGTGTATATACACATGTATGTACATGCATATTTATATTTAAGTACACTTTGGTGTATATAGTATGTATACATGCTCACATGTGTGTATAACCCCGTTCGTAATTTTGTATTTTTTTATTTTTATTTTCATTTTTTTTTTTTTTTTTTTAAGTTTAATCGTCTAAACGAAAATTGATACTTTAAAATTTTTTTAAGAAACAAAAGCCATTTATATAAATGCATATGCTTATAAATCATTTTAACTTAGAACAAAAAGAAGTTTGATTTTGTGTAAAATAAAAGACAAAAAATATATACATACAAACAGGCAAATGGTTGTGTAATATAATCATGTGTGCACACATACGCATATACATATATATATACATATAAATGTAAATATATATATATATATATATTTATTGATTTATTATACGTATGCATGTTGACATATCTTTTTAAGACATATCCTTTTTAACATTCACAATTGGTTACAATGAAATAGAGGATTATAATTAATAAGGTGTAAAAACGTATATACAAAACATATTACGAAATAATGAAAGTGGGGGAAGTATCCTTTTTTTTTTTTTTTTTCCCTACAGTTGGAAAGAATTATCTGAAGGGGGGAAATTCTGTTCATTTTTTCCCTAATTCTTTTACCAAATATTTTGCTCACATTTCATCTCATTTTTTCATAGATCTTGGTCAAAAAACACGTGATAAAAGAACCGTTCAAGAATAACAAAAGATAAGCCAAAAAAAAAGCAAGAAGAAAAGAAAAATATATGTAACACGAAATAACAAAAATATTTTTTTTGTCTTAACAAAGCAGTAAACTTTTTTTTCCCCCTAAAAAATAGCCTTACGGGATACGTTAATTTACTATCTTCATTTTGCTCGTTGCCCATATATTTGTGCATGTACTCTGAATTATGTACATGTGTAATAAAAAAAAAAAAAAAAATTTATAATTCCTTTTACATAACAAAATAAATGCATAAATAGGTTAGCTGCACAAAATCGCTAAATTATTTACTATATGTTATATGTCCTACATAAGGCTTAAATGGTTTGCAGTACACACGAGGTACACTACACGACTTCACACTGAGAAATTTTTACCGTTTACTACTTTTCTGCTAATACAACAGCTCATTAAGTTCTCAAATTTACATAAAAGCGAAATGTTTTTATAAATACTTAAAAATGGTAGAACTTATTATCAATGATAAAAACACACGGTAGATATTTTTACCTTTCGTACACTTTATCAAGTTACCCATTTCAGTCTCTTTGTCTTTTTGTTCGTATTTATTTTTGTCTTTTTCTTCGTCTTTATTTTTGTCTTTTTCTTCGTATTTATTTTTGTCTTTTTCTTCGTCTTTATTTTTGTCTTTTACTTCGTCTTTATTTTGTCTTTTACTTCGTCTTTATTTTTGTCTTTTACTTCGTCTTTATTTTTGTCTTTTACTTCGTCTCTATCTTTGTCTTTTTCTTCGTCTTTATCTTTGTCTTTTTCTTCTTCTTTATATTTGTTTTTATCTTTGACTTTGGCTTTTTCCTTTTCTTCTAAAATGGGACAAATAATAGTTCACTTATCTGACGTTACACTTTTTTTTTTTTTTTTCGATCTATTATGCTTCGAATAATAGCCTTATTATTTTATTTTTTTATAAACTATTTCGTTTACCAGTAATATTTTTATTTTATATTTTTTTTTTTTTTTTTCGAGCTATTAAGCTGTCAACAATAGCCTCATTTTCTTTTCTTTTTTTTATATTTACCTTACCTTTATTTATATTTTCATTTTCAATGTTTATATTTGTAGTACAAAAATTGGTCGATTCTTCTTCTGTATCTTTTAAATTTAGACATGTTACTAATTCTTTTCTTTTTTTTTCTAGCCGATTATTTATTAATGAAATGTCATAAGAGGAGTAACTCATACAATTATTCAAGAGCTCTTTTTTCAAATGATCTTCTCCTCCTTTGCTCTTATGAAAATTTGATACGCTTTCAGAATTCGTACTAGCGGTAACAGTATCATGAGATTTGCAAGCTTTTACCTTATCTGTTTCAAAAATATTTAAATTGGCTACATTTTCCAAACTGGTTATATTTTCCAAATTTACTGCATTTTCTAAACTGGTCATATAAGCACAGTCGGAATTTTGAACATGATCCCCCCTAGGGCTTGTACTTTCTGTTCTGATTTGTGTGTGTCCCACTTTCTCATCCCTTAACATAGAAATCTTAGCCTTCCTCTGATCTTGATTTTGTCTATTTGTGCTATATATATCTCCTATAGATATGCATTCATCAATTATGTCTAATACTGTAAAATTTTTTTGTTCTTTCTTTCTATTTATTACTGTTTTTAGTATTTGATCTAAATCTTTACTATTTTTTTTATATTCACATTCCTCGTCGTTACCCTCTTCTAAATTTTCGTATGTTCTTACAAGGCTACTATCATCACTTTCCGATTTGTCTGAAGTCATGTCTACATTTGATTTATCACTTAAGTTAACAATATTTTTAATATTACTTAAATTGTTTTTTATTTTGTATATGCTGTTGTTTATAATACGTACACTCTTGTTGATGGAGGAGGTACAAGTAGCATCATCGTCGTTACAGTTATTGTAATAAGAACCATCGTTATAAGAGAGATCATCATCATCATCGTCATCATTTTCATCATCATCATTTTCATCATTATCATTTTCATCATTATCATTTTCATCATTATCATTTTCATCATCATCATTTTCATCATTATCATTTTCATCATTATCATTTTCATCATTATCATTTTCATCATTATCATTTTCATCATTATCATTTTCACCATCATCATTTTCACCATCATCATTTTCACCATCATCATTTTCACCATCATCATTTTCGCCATCATCATTATTATCGTTTACATAAATTTTGTCTGTTGCAGTTTTTGCATAATCATCATTTAGAAATAATATGTTTTTATCGTCCTTGTTGAAACTGCTATAATGTATATCATCTACCTTCACACCATCTGCTTTATTGTGGTCCACCAGGTCATCTTTCACGGTTGCATTATTACTTACAATGTTTATATTCCTAAAGCTTTTCCTTGCGTGTGCATTTTCATAATTTCCTTCCTCTTGGTCATTATTACTTACACACAATATTTTCTTGTATGTTTTTTCCCCCAAAGTAATCTTCTTTTCGTCATATGGGACTCCCAATTTTTCTGTTTCAACCTCATTTTTTTCTTCCAATGTGAATGGAGGATGTTTTTCATTACCATTATGCTGCAACTTCATCAAGGTGTTTTGCAGCGTGAATATAACTAATACAAGTTTAAAAAGGGTAAAAGAAAAATAAAGAAGCTAAATGAAACGAAAAAACCCTCGATTCTAATTAGAGTTAACTAAAATGGCTCAGACTAAACAGCTGAACAGTTAATGAGATATTGGGGCTATAAAATGGGAAAGTAAAATAAAAGGATAAAAAATGAAGACGCGCATAATGGTCTAGTTATATAACATAAAAATAACAAAAGAGCTTTTTAATTTTTTGTTTACATTCATTTTTTTCCACATATGGATATGCAGTAAAAAGGGGGCATGTATATGTATTTTATAAATATATATACATGAATATATTTGTATATATTCATACGTATATATATATTCATATATATATACTATAAAGATAATTTTGACAAAAACACGTAAAAATAAATATAAACTTGTGAAAAAAAAATTTATGGGTAAACTAACTCCCCTTTAATATGAATGGGTAAAAGATAGAGACACATATAGGCCCCACAAGCGCATGTAAAAGGTCAAGTATAAACCATAAAAATAGCATATGGCATGTGTTAAATGGTATGTGTTATGTGTTATGTGTTATGCGTTATGTGTTATATGTTAAATATAATTAGTATAGGAACCATTTAAAGAAAGAAAAAAATAATTTTGGACAGCTTTTTCATAATTAAACAGTATAATTAATTAATAATAAATGCGTACAAATGGTGCAATTTTTTTTTTTTTTTTTTTTTTCTCTTCAAAATACATCATCAAATGATCAAATGTAGAGTATAATCTTGGATAAGGGACGCATATAAAGCTGAGTGTGTATGGGGTAATAAAAAAGGAAGACAGGAAAAAAAAAATGAAAAAAATAATAAATTAAAAAAAAGAGAAGCAAAATAAATTAAAAAAAAGAGAAAAAATATATATTAAAAAAAAGAAAAGCAAAATAAATTACAAAAAAGAGAAAAATATATATTAAAAAAAAGAAAAGCAAAATAAATTACAAAAAAGAGAAAAATATATATTAAAAAAAAGAAAAGCAAAATAAATTACAAAAAAGAGAAAAAATATATATTAAAAAAAAAAAAAAAGCAAAATAAATTACAAAAAAGAGAAAAACAATATATTAAAAAAAAGAGAAAAAAAATATATTAAAAAAAAGAGAAAAAAAATATATTAAAAAAAAGAAAAGCAAAATAAATTAAAAGAAAAAAAAAAAAAAAAAATGCTTCGTACTCCTCGCGGAAAGCGCAAGGACCCATATATATTAAAAATCCTCATTCTTACTAGCATCTATGATGGTAAGTATTCTATTATATGAATTGTCTAGAAACGTTAATATAGGAGAAGAGGCATACTTTGGCATATGCTCATAAGCCGACTTTAAATTTTTATATGTATATTCGAAAGTGTATTTTTCCACAGAAGGTATTGTACATGGATTCCCAGATTTATCTTCATATTTACATGTGCTGTCGTCTTTGTTTTTCCCATTCATGTGATCATTCTGCTTTGTGCTACTACTACTACTACAATTATTATTACTAATACCCTGCTCTGTGTTTGTCATATTTCTTGGAGTATTTAGGTGCTCATAGTTTTTTTTTTCGATTCCAATATTTGCATTCTGATTAGAATAATCCCCCAAATTTTGGTCATCTCCTTGTTCATTTTTTTTTGCCTCTATCTTCTCGTCATATATAACACTAGGTTGATAAGGCTCCTCGTCATTATTTTTTACATTTTTTAAATTTATATAATTTTCACGTAAATATATGTTTTCATAAAAATATTTTCTTTCATGTTCTTTTCTTTTATTTTGTAAACTAATTGGAGCTAAATCTGATGAATCCATTTGAGCTAGGTCACTACAACTAATTGTTCCATTTAGTATTTTTTTCCTCAATTCGGAATTATCTTTTCTTAGTAAATTACTACATATAGAAAATAGCTTCATTTTAATATCCATCTTATTATTATATGTTTGTATTACTTGCTCTACTATATTTTTACTGATCATTGTTGTATCTGCATCCATGTTTTCCTTATCTAAGCACTGTTTTATTTTATCAATTACTTTTGTATATTTCGTTATACTTCTACTTCCTACATCCTCGTCATTGCACTGTGTATCCTTTTCATCCAAGTCCTCAACTAATTTTTTATATTCCTCGTCTTTTCTTTCTCTACGCAATCTTTCATAAACATTGTTCCCGCTGCTGACGGCCATGTTGTTCCCACTGCTGACTGTATTGCTTCCACTACTAACCGTGTTATTGCCACTGCTGGCCATGTTATTATCCTCACTTACATTTTTCCCTTTTACAGAAATTATTTTTTTCGTCCTAGAATTTTCATTTTTCTTTTGTGGTTTTCCTTTTTTTTTCCTCTTTTTTCTTTTTTTTCTACTAGATGTATATTCATCAATGTAAAATCCCGAGTCACCACTATATACTTCTTCATTTAGTATTTGTTTTTCTTCCACAATATCCTCATCTGTATTATCTTTTAAATCTTCATTAAAGGAATACTCATCCTCGCTTTCATTCGGTAAGCACTTTTCATCGAACAATTCATCGTCCTCCTCTTTTTTTTTTTTTTTTCTTTTCTTTCCTCGGCATCTTTTGCTATCCCTTTTGTTGTTGGTTTTCTCAAAGACATTTGTTCCACTATTTGTAGCTGCACACCCAGGAATATGATATCCACCATTCTGAGTGCATTGACAATTTGTATTAATTCCTTTCTCATCATTTTTTGCAACATCAAAAATTTCAACAATTTCGTTATTACTATTTGCACCTGTACAACTGTCAATCAGGGTTTTACCCTCCTCGTTCACCTTCTTTCTTTTTTTTCTTTTTTTTTTACTTTCATTTGCAAGATATCGTGAATGCTGGACTAAACTTTTTATCATTTCTTCAGTTCCACTTTCCTTCCTCCCTTTTTTTGATTTATTTGGGAATAATGCACTTTTATTATTGTTCCTTTTTTTCTCACCTTCTTTCTCTGCCTTTATGTTATTGTTACTTCTTTTTTTTTTTTTATTAGAAGAAGGGGTGGCATATTTTCTGTTACCGGGTACTAGCGTATGGTCACTCGCACGCTTTTCACTACTACTACAGTAACTGATACTGCTACTACTACTGCTACTTGTACTACTACTGGTACTGCTACTTTCACTACTACTACTGTTGTTACTGCTACTTCTACCGCTGCTGCCAACACGATCATGTTTAACAATAATAGGCAAGTGTTCCCCTAATTTTGTGCTTTTTTTTTTATTTGTTTCACACATGGGAGATATAATTTTTTTTTTTCTTGCTTGTGCAGGTGAATTTTTCACTTTTTCATTTAAAGTTATTTTATTTTTCTGAACAGTTAATAATAAAACTTCTTCTTTTGTTACATCATATAAGGAGAAAAAGGGAATATCAAGGTGGAAGATATTTTTTATATATTCATTATATAAAACAAAATTATGGTTAAATGAATTTACGATATTACAAAAATAAGAGAAATAATTTATATGTTCATTTAAATTATATACATTATTATGTATGCAATTCATGCATATAAAATATATATCTGTTTGCTTAATTTTTTGTCTTTTTATTTTTATATCATATGATTTTTTATATTTCTGAAAAAATACGTACATTTTATTATTTCCTTCAGAATTATTAGTAGTATCCATATCTTTACTACTCGTAAAAGTAAAAATTTTATGGGCCATTATTATATTAATATCATAATAAATTCTACAGTTAAAACAAAAAAAATACAGAAATTCAAAATTTTTGTACGTTAATACATAATTATTACTTTTGTCATAATAAAAATTAGAGTTATCCCTTATTTTCTCATATAAATTCGCATTAATGTAAAAATTTAAACTTTCGCTATTTCTTCTATTTAGGATAACACAATTTTTTGTTACTTGAGGAATTAATTTTGCATTCTTGCACAGAAAATTCTCATAGTAAAAAACTCTGAACGAGCAGTTTTTCCCCCTTTGTGCTCTCTCCTTCGTCATTCCGTTAAACACAATTTTTTCGTCGTACACACAGGGGGTACTGTTATCACTGTTATTGTTACTGTTACTGAGGCTACTACGACTGCTACTACTACAGTTCGCTTCTTCGTTCAGAATATTCATATTTAGAGCGGGAGTGTCAACTTTTTGCGCGCTTTTTGCATTTTGTGTTGCTTCCGATGAGGACCCATTGCACCGATAAGTGATACCTCCTATTATGTGACTTCCTACCTTTCCATTTAATTCATCAAGGCTATATTTCCCCTTCTCATTACTGGGTTCACTATCACATGCTACTGCTTCATTATCCTTTCCGTTCATAAAAGAAGCAGAGTTGGCACCACTACATTTGTCAGTAGTCCCTACCAAAGGTTTAAAGCGTTTTTCAAAATTGAGCACATCCAGCTGTTTGTTATGCTCGTAACACAAAGGGAAACTATTGAATAAATATATAAATTCGTAAAAATTATAAACATCTATTCGGTTAATTACACTTTTTACATCATTTTTATTATAATATCCTAAACAGGGTAATACATTCCATCTATTCATAAAACATTCAAAACTGTTATATAAGAATTTTTTACATTCATTATTAGTATAAATTAGCTGGCTTATAATATTTATATTACTATCCTGTTTGACGAAATTATAAATTTGTGATATTCTGATTTGGTCATTACCTTCCATAATACTAATAGTATCATATTTTCGTAATTTCCCCAAATGACTTTTAATTTTTTTTTTTTTTTTTTTTCTAATGTTTTTTTTATTTTCATCGTATTTTTTGATTATATCAGAATTTTTTAAATTATTTAAATAACTATTCTTTTCGATTTCATTTTTTTCCAAAATGCCTGAAGAAAGTTCAGATGAAGATGATGTTGTTGAGTACGAAGAGTACAAACTAGAGGAAGAAACTGATTCCGATGAAGATGCACAAGAATTTGACGAAGAAACAGACACGTGTGAATTAGAATGATTCTTATTATATATGTTGTGTGTCTTATTATTATTTTCATATGGTACATCCGGATTGGATTGTAAAAGATTAATATTTCTACTATCATCTGTATTATGCTTATCTTTTTTGTTCATTATTATTTCCATTCCGCTAGATAAATTACAATTGGTTACACATGGTTCATTATAACCCCCTTTGCTTTTATATATAGCACATTCACCCACGTCCTGCTTAAGAATTTGATGCGTCTGCGGTTTTCCATGGTGCTCATCCTTTTCAGCCCGTTCATCCTTTGCATCCTTTTCGTCCTTTTTATTCCGTTTCACATAATTCGCTTTGGGATAAGATTCAACATGTAAAATATCATATACTGACGGCTTTTCATTTAACGTGGTATAACAAAAAGAATTTTTGTTTAAATAGCTATACAATTTGCATATATCGTTCAGCCTCATATGGTTATTTACTTTTCTAATATCTAGTTTTGTTAAGTCATAATCAAAAATATTTTTACAATTAATATCAACAAATTGTACATACTCCTCCTCTTCTTCCCGTGCTTTAATTTTTTTACTACTACAAGTATTTTTTTTATTTTCCTCTTTTATCACATTAGTTGTATTATTCATTTTTGCATTGTATGACGTTTTAGAAAAAAAATGAATAAAGGCATCAATTAGAGTAGTACATCTACTCAAACGAACATATATGCATACGTTTTATTTCGGCTCCAACTGACGAAAAAGTAGTAGTCATGTGGGGCATGGCACAGTGACGGAACAGCAGAGAAGAAATAATTTACACTTATACGAATAATATGCTGCTTTTATGGTTATATCTATTTTCCTTAGAAAACAAGAAAAGGAGTTTGTACAAAAATGCAAAAAATACTGTCCGCTATTACGGAAATATTCCTCATTTATATGGAAAATGTACGTATAAATACGTTTTATATGTATATATATATATATATATATATATATATATATATATATATATATATATATATATATATATATATATACCCTTATACGTGCCACTTAAAAGAATTTAATAAGAATATTATTATGTTTGTACTGAAACTCGTGCAATGTAATTTCGTCTCTTAACTCCTTTCATTTTAATGAAGGAAAATTCTTTTAATATCAGTTATGTTCCCCTTTTAATTTCATTTTTATTAAAGAATAATGCTGGGGATGCAAAAGTAAATTTTTACTCGTAAAAATAAATTATGTAGATGATTAAAAATAATCATTACTCGTTCGTTTTTTTTTTTTTTTCTTATCTTATAAATATATTACATTATCACATCTTTTATAATATCATATCATTTATAATATTATATCAACCTGTATTATGTATTGAGTATTACGTATTATGTTTTTCTTTTCCTTTTTTTTTTCCTGTTCATTGAGTTGTTCCTTCATCAAAGAAGCCTCACGCATATATATGCATGTTGCTGTTACAGAAAAGCAAGTGAATAGAAATTTAAAAAAAGAAAAAAGAAAATTATATAGGTTAGCTGCCTGCGCTACGTAAATGTAAATTATAGCATTTTTGTTTGTTTGTTTGTTTGTTTGTTTGTTTGTTTGTTTGTTTGTTTGTTTGTTTGTTTTTTTGTTTGTTTTTTTGTATGTTTATTTTTTTGCTCTTTTGCTTTTTTTGTTTAATATTTTAAAAATATAAAAATGACAAATTAACAAAATTGTATATTTTTTTGGAGTGATATTTTATTCTGTACAAGTCAGATTTTTTTTTTTTCTTTCTTTTCTGTTTTATATTCTTCGTAGATAAAATGCATATATATATGTATATATGCATAACAGCCGTGCAAAGCTGAACTCCAAGAAGTAGAATGTTTTTATGAGGATATTTTTCCATACAAAATGAAAAATATTTCTTATTATAGTTTAGCTTAATTTAGCATTTCTTTAGCTGCTTGAGTTTAAGTCATATATTTAAGTTGCTCATAACATTGTATCAGTTTTAATATACTTGCTATTTTGTCTTTTTATATGGAGAAAAGAATTTTTTTTTTTTTTTTTTTTTATTTTATTATTTTTTTTTTCACGTTAGATGATTTCAATATACGAGAATGCATGAAGGGTTTCCCTCAAAAAAAAAAATATTATTCTTGTCATTTCATTTGTGTATATACGCTCAGTTGCATAAGCTTACTCGTATATGCTTCACACATTATATATGTACAGTTAAACCTATTTACAATCGCTTGTACGTATAATCGCACTCGTATGCATTCTCATTTGTAAACCTAGTTATATTCATAATGCGGATAAAAAAAGTACGTGGGGGAGAGGGAAGTGCTTCATTTATTTGCCAAGGCTACTATAAAAAGATCGGACCATAATTTTGAATTGAGTTCAAGTAATAATTGTTAACATTGGTAAGAAAGAAAGATAGGTTCATGCAAGTAATAAGGAAAGGGGGAAATGTAACACATAGAAAAAAGGGGCGATAGGAAGCGCATACATACTAGTTGGAAGTGGAACTATCTTTGTCCATATATCGTATACGCATATGTATATGTATATATAAGTATGTGCACATATTTACTTATATGCGACTATATTTACATATATGCGACTATATTTACATATATGCGACTATATTTACATATATGCGACTATATTTACATATATGCGACTATATTTACATATATGCGGCTATATTTACATATATGCGGCTATATTTACACATATGCGGCTATATTTACATATATGCGGCTATGTTTACGCATATATGGCTTCCCTTTTTTAAGCATTTATTTTTTTTCCCATTTTGAGGAGTTAAATATGTATGACGAGCATAAAATATGTTTGATTCACTTTTTTGAAAACCTGCATACAGATAGGTAGTATAATTAGCCATGTTTGAAAGAAGCTTTTTTGTTTTTTAAAAAATATAGTTAAGGAAAGGAACACAAAAAAAAAAAAAAAAATTTTTATTTATCACTTATGTGCATACGCCAATTACAAATATGAAGAAGTAATAATGGCGGTTAGAATAAAAAAATAGCAATATACCTTGTATAACTACATAAACAACTTACAAATATGTACATAAATAAATACGTACGTAGATATGCTTGCACGTGTAACTGCCATCCACTGAGTGTACCTCTTCTACAAGGAAGGAAACAAAAAAGAGGTAAAAAGGATAAAGCATTTTGCTTAGACAGTGTGAGTAAATGTTCTTATCTTCAGTTCTTTTAGAAAGTTCTACGTGTTGGTATAATGACAACACTAATGTGGAGGGAAAAAACTAGAAAAAAAAATAAAACTCAACTATACAATCATTGTGTATGGATTGGCTTCTATATCATCTTACACACACAATATGAAGTGGCAACAGCGAAAATGAATGTAGTCATAGTGCTAGTAGTGATAATACCCATAGCGGCAATGTGGTAATAATTAGCGCTTATATATGTACCCCCCCCCTATATACATTATGCACGACACACCTCCCCTGTTCTGATCCCTTTCAAAATTCAAGTCGTTCCAACATCCGTCGCTTCATATATAAACCAAGAAATTTGCATCACCTTCTCTTTGTATATATATGAGTACCTGTTTCAATTTACGTTAATTTTAAAAATATCTTCTAGATTTAATTTTGGTGTTTGCACACTGTGCGATTCGATTATATTATTATAATTTTCACTAGTAATATTTATTAGAAGTATGAAGTCAAGTTTTGGTATTCTTTTTTTTTTTTTTTTTTTTTCATCTTTTTCGTCTACTATTATTAAGGTGGAGAATTCTTCGCAGTCGTTTACCAGATCTTTATAAACATCATCCTTGAAATTTATATCTTTTTTAAAATTATTAAAAGCATGATTATAAATCTTCATCATTTTAGTTGCTTCTAGTTCTACATTCGTAGCTAATTCTTTATTAATACAATAAATAGAATAATTAATAAAATTATAATCATCATTATTTGAGCAGTCCATTGAATTGTAATGATGATAAATATAATTATTTTTTTGTTTTTTATTTATATCCATTTTATCCTGGGTACTTGTACGTACTAATAAGTTTTCTATCAAGTCAAATATTCCTGAATTCGCTTCATTGAAGCTGTTATACTTGTTTGTTATTAGTTCCCCTATACTTTCTTGGTTCATTGTCGGTTCAAGCATTTCCTTTATTTTATCGAAGAACCACTCATTTGCCAAGGGAAAAACAGAATTCTCTTTTTCCCGCGTCTGTGGCTGTTCCAGCGATTCTCCCGCTTTGTTCTTGTCTCCAAATTCGTCTATCTCTAGCACATCTTTTTCTACTCCCACGTTATCCTCTACTATTACTCCTTCCGGTTCTACCTCTCTCTCCTCAATTCCCACTTCTACCCCTTGGGAAAAAGCTACTTCTCTTTTCTCATTCGAAGGAAGACTTTCACTGTTTATGTTTAAATTGTATTTATTTGTACCCTCATCACTTGGGTAGTAGTCCGCATATGAGCTCAGGTCACTTAGAAATGGTGATATATTTCTATTTTCTGCACTTAGGTGTATTTCTTTTTTTCTTTCCTTTTCCTTTTTTTTTTCCTTTTCCTTTTCCTTTTCCTTTTTTTTTTCCTTTTCCTTTTCCTTTTCCTTTTTTTTTTTCCTTTTCCTTTTCCTTTTCTTTTTTTTTTTCCTTTTCCTTCTTTTCTACTTTTTTTTTTTTTTCCTTCTTCTGCTCATCCTCTATTATCTTTTTGTGTCTAACTGAATCATCAGCACTATCATTCACAGTATCCCAAGCAGTTTCGTCGACGGGTTCTTTTACCAGTTCAGCTACTGTTTCGTCAACGAGTTCTTTATCTGAATGCTTCTCACTTTTTGCATTATTATTATCTTCATTATTTTCTTCCTCTTCGTTCTGTTTATCCTTTTAGGGTAAATGAAAAGATATGGGAAATGAGATGTAAATAAAAAGAAATACATGGAGGGGGAGAAAATAAAAAACAAAAAGAATGTGAGAATACAATGTAACAAAAGTAAACGCAAAAAATAAACCAGGTCAAAAGTGTGCGGCTTAAAACTAGACGAGTTTGCATATACGCACAAAACTTAATGAACGCATGTTTTATTAAATTTTTTGTTCATAACTCTGTATATATATATATATAGCTCGAAAGAAAAAAAAAATTAAATTAAAATAAAACAAAATAAAAATAAAACAAAACAAAATAAAAATAAAACAAAACAAAATAAAAATAAAACAAAATAAAAACAAAACAAAATAAAAATAAAACAGAATAAAAATAAAACAGAATAAAATAAAAATAATACAGAATTAAATAAAAATAATACAGAATAAAATAAAATATTTCAGCATGCCTTACATTTATACATTAACCTTTTTTTTTTCTTTTTTCTCTTTTCTTCTTACCGCATATCCTAATATGTTCCAAAGGGTAAAATTGTTGTTCGCTGCCTGAAAAAGGAGCACAGATATGCAATCGCAAATATATATGTAAATGTATATACGCATATATGTATATTTACATATATATACATATGTTTGTGTCTATAAGAAAGAAGATACACATGTGCTAATTTATGAAGAGATTTATATGTTTGATTACACAAAATTAAACTTTTCGCAGTGTAAGAGTGAAAATGAGATGTAAACACTATAAAGGCTAGTATATCTAGCCTGCACTACTTTACACTCCGACGTATGTATAACGGCAAAAAAGGGGATATATCCCGTTTTTTGCATTTTTCCAATTCTCCTATTTTCTCTATTTCTACTTTTCTTGAAGCATGCACATATAAATACACATAAGACGATATATACATGTATACAAGTATTTGCATATTACATTGTCGTTTCCCTGGTCATTGTTGTAGTTAATAAAGTTCCACATTATAACATGAGGTACTTATTTAATTGCTGTTCTTCACAAAAATTGCAATTCTTGATAAACTGGTCATGGTACTCTTCTCCTTAATATAAACATGTGCAAGCGAATGGAGGAAAACATTTCAAGTGTTTAAATTAATAATAAGCATATCATAAAAAGGCGAAATAAAAGATCATGCCTTCACCCACACATAATACACGAAAAAAAAAAAAAAAAAGGAAATAAATCAAAAGAGAATGGATAAAAAAGAAGGAAAAAGATAAAGAATGGGTTGAAAAAAAAAGTTAAAAACTTATTTCCACAAAAAAAGGGAAATATAAAATGGTACTACTGAAAAGTTGTTACAGCTAAATGCTTTTCTATTTCTAGTTATATATGTATGTATATTTATTTATATGTATATTTTTATATATGTATGTATATTTATTTATATGTATATTTTTATATATGTATATATATTTATTTATATGTGTATTTTTATATATGTACGTATATTTATTTATATGTACAAATATACAACAATACAGTTCGGAGGGTGTTTACTTAAAGGTTTTCAAAAAAAACAAAATCAGAAAATATAAAAGTCAACAACAACAACAAAAAATAAATTATTATACTGTTTTCCTTAAAGTTATACTATATTTTTTTTTTTTTTTTTTTCCTTGTGTGCATATATATATTAAGTAAATTAGTTGAGGGTTACAAGGGTTCAATTCGTCAAAAAAAAAATATATTATAAATCAAAAAAAATGGATTAACGAATAGACGTGTGAACAAACAATTGAACAAATAAAAAGGAGAAAAATAAAGAGAAAAAAACAAAAACGTAAACAAAAAAAAAAAAAAGAAAAAAAAGGCAAAAATAAATTAGAGTTTTATTTATATATTTAAGAGAAAACAATTTCTTTTATCAATTATTCGTTGTTTATTGTTTAATTTTTAGTTAACGGTCAACAAGATTTTTTTTTTTTTAACAATACCAGTTGTACAATCGTATACATAAATAGATATATATACATAAATAAATATATATATATATATATATATATATATATTATATATATATATTATATATATATATATATATAATATATATATTTATACATATGTATACTTATACTTCCCTACATTACTCCTAATTATACGTACATATATACATTTGCCCGAATAATTGTATATTTATATATATGCTTGCAATTATCGTTATACATACGTAATAATAAAAAAAATATACGCTGTTTGTTCATAAAAAATTATTCGTATATTTTTGTATGTATATATGTATATACGTGTATATAAATGTATTACAATTCCTACGATTTTGTTCTAAAAAATAATGAAATTCAAAAACTCAGGCGTAAAAAAACTAGTTGAATGTATAAAGAAAAAAGAAAAAATATGCTTTTGTTCTCTGTGGAGATTCATATTTTTTTTTTTTTTTTTTTATTTAAAAAGAGCGAACAGTTTAAAGAAACATTTTTAATGCCAAATAAAGATAATTAAAAAAAATAAAAAAAAGCAAAGGAGTAAGGAAGCGAAGAAGCAAGAAAGCTCTTTTCTTTTAAGCTATGTATGTATATAATATATACGCAAGATGATGACGAGCAATGCTCTTATTTTAAAGAATTGTTTTATGTGAATAATGATACGCCGTTATAATTTCTGCGACAAATCTTATGGGTATGTACGTACGTAAATAAATACGTACATAAATGCATACATATAAACACGTATGTACATAAACACATACGTACCTACATTTTCAATTTCAAATATTGTGCATGTTTATATATATATATATATATATATGTACATGTACATACTTGTGCCAAGGCATATACAGCAATTTACGTATAAGTATATATGTAAAAACATGTATGGGTCCCTTTGAATTAGCATCTTTGATATTATTTTTATTATTATTTATGCGGTATAACATATAACATGTTATACCGTATAGTTTTTAACATTAACTTTATTACCTTAACAAGGAAGAATTATGAAATTTATTTCTAAAATATTTTAGTGAGGAAGTAATAACAGAAGGATAAGTAGACTTAAAATAAGTAGATGTATAGAGGTGGAGATAGAAATAGAAAAAGAAAAAAAAACAAGAAAAACGGCAGGAAAAATCAGAAAAAAGGAATAAAAAAAAATCAGGAAAACTAGAAAAAAGGAATAAAAAAAAATCAGGAAAACTAGAAAAAAGGAATAAAAAAAAAAGCAGAAAAAACAAGGAAAAAGGAATAAAAAACGAATAAAAAACGAATAAAAATCGTTGACAGCAGGGAACATAGAAAAAATATAACAAAAATTTTGCCAAGAAAATTATTGCAATATGAATCAAGAGAAGAATGAATGTGGGGGAAGAAGCCAAAACAATAGTAACCATTCTAAAAGTATACATATGCTAAGTGCAAACAGTTACATGATTAATAGTATGTATGAAAAGAGTAATAGTAATAGTAATGCTATCAATAGTAGTAACAACTCGTTAAAAAATAATAGTAGTACGACTACGAATGAATGTAATACATCAACCATTAGTGCCTCTCGTCTAAGTGAAGATGATAGCTACAACCATCGCATTAATTATAATGATAGTAATAATAACAGCGTGTATCAAAATAGCAGGTCCTTCCATTATTCTAGTATTAATAATGTGTGCAACGGCAATCTTGTCATTTCCGAAGCTGCAATATCTAAGGGCATTGCCATGAGTAAAAATAGGAGTAGAAGTGGGAGTAGAAGTGGGAGTAGAAGTGGGAGTAGAAGTGGGAGCAGAAGTGGGAGTAGAAGTAGGAGCAGAAGTAGGAGCAGAAGTAGGAGCAGAAGTAGGAGCAGAAGTAGGAGCAGAAGTAGGAGCAGTGACAGTAGCAATGGTAGGAGTAGAAGTGGTAGCAGATATAGAGGGGAGAGGAAAGAAGTGTTCATTGAAGGAGGAAATGTGAATAACTGCAAAAGTAATAATATAAATTTAAATTATGAAAAAATAAATGATATGAATACATCAAGAGTGACAGATAATAATTATTACTTGGAAACATGTAGAGAAGATGTAAATATGATAAATATTAACAACTCAAAAGAGCAAGGTAAAATAGTATTAGGGGCTTTAGATAAATGCAATGACTACAATAGAATGAATATAGCATGCGCCAGTACTACGACCAACAATAGTGGTAGTGGTTGTAGTAGTCGTAATAGTAAAAATATGATGGCATATGAAAACTGGATGAATAATAGCCAAAATGTAAATTTATACAAGTCAAACAATTATGATATATCACATTTGCAAAATAGTCAAGTGATAAATCATGAAGTAGTAAGTAGTGAAGTAGTAAACAGTGAAGTAGTAAACAGTGAAGTAGTAAACAGTGCAGTAGTAAACAGTGCAGTAGTAAACAGTGCAATAGTAAACAGTGCAGTAGTAGACAGTGCAGTAGTAAATAGTGAATTAGTAAAGCCTCCTTTGGTAAGGCTTCCTTACCAGAATGATATGAAGAATCCGCTATTTATTAATAGAAGCATTGATGTAATGCACCTAAGCGGTGATAAAGGTAGTAATAAGAGTAGAAATGCTGACAATAATAGCAATGTAATGGTACAAAATTATAATGAAAAGGATAAAAAGAATGAAAGGAATGAAAAGATTGAAAGGAATGAAAAGAATGAAAGGAATGAAAGGAATGAAAGGAATGAAAGGAATGAAAAGAATGAAAGGAATGAAAAGAATGAAAGGAATGAAAGGAATGAAAGGAATGAAAGGAATGAAAAGAAGCAGGAATACTATTATGGTAATAGCGTAAATGTAATTAATAATAATTACATTCCGACAAATATTTACAACCAAAATGAATATTTTACGGCTAAGATTATGAACAGTTCATATTTATTAAAAAAAAAAAAAAAAAAAAAGAATGTAACCTTTACAAATGAGAATGATGTATATAGTATACCACTCAGAGAGGAAAAGGATGAGCATCATGTGGGTTACTACATGAACGGAAGGAGTAAAATCAGCAAGACAAATCTGATGAATAAATGGAATAATGAAAACATAGAAATGTTTAGAAGCAATAGCAGTAGCAGTAACTGTAACAATGATAGAAATAGTAATAGGAAGAATGAGTATAACAACGGTAGTTTTGATAGGGATGCGGAGATTGTTAAGGAAAGTGGAAAGAGAGAAAGAGCCTTACCCCCTATGACTTATGTTATGAATGATAAGCTAGATGATAAGGATATATACAACTTTATCACTTTAAAAAAAAACAATAATGCGTATAATATAAATACAATGAATAATAACTACGTTGAATATGATATGAACAATGGTCATAATAATGGTAGCTCGAACAGTATTAGTAGCAATAGTAAAAATATTGTTTTTCCGCTTGTAAGTAATAAAATGAACGTTCGAATAAGTGGATTCAGCAATGATGATAGTAATAATAATAATATTAGTAGTAGTAATAGGGGAAATAATGATAATAGTAATAATAGGGATAAAGTTAACAGTAATGATAAGGATAATAGTAATGATAAATTTAACAGTAATGATAAAGTTAACAGTAATGATAAATTTAATAGTAATGATAAATTTAATAGTAATGATAAATTTAATAGTAATGATAAATTTAACAGTAATGATAAATTTAACAGTAGTAACAACTGCAATAGTAGTAACAACTGCAATAGTAGTAACAACTACAATAGTAGTAATTACTACAAGGACAAGCTCGGGGGGAATGGTTTTATCTCTCCAACATTTAACCGAGGGAGAGAACCAAAGGAGATGAACGAGGATTATGTTGATAACTATGATCAACACAATGAACGCAAGGATCACAGTGAAAAAAAGACGACAATTAAATTTAATAAATATGAAATATATAATAATGATAGATATGATAATTGTGTTAGTCTGAGCAAGCAAGTTGAAAAAAAAGAAAATATAATCAAAATTAAAAATAATAAAGGCAGTGATTATTTAATTTCATCCACTATAAAAAAACATGTACAAAATGATGTAATTAAAAATAATAACATGATGACAATATATGATAAGCAGAGGAAAAGAGATGACGTTCCAGATTATTTCAAAACAGAGATAGACAAATCTAACGAAAGAGATGTGCATTTTGCGCAAAGAGGTTTTTCTTATTATTCGAACATGGAAGGGAACGTCCTTCCAATTAGCGGAAGTGCAAATGCTGAGGGAGAGCAGCAGCAGAAGCAGCAGCAGAAGCAGCAACAGAAGCAGCAACAGAAGCAGCAACAGAAGCAGCAACAGAAACAGCAACAGAAACACATTGTTGTTCAGAATAACGTGCAGAATATCGTGCAGAACCAGGGAGGTATGGCTCATCCGAACTGCTTCCCTAATAAGAGCAACATACCGAATGCTGATACCTTAAGGGGGAGTTACAACGATGGAAGTATTAAATTTAGCGAAGATTTAAACAGCAAAAATTTTAACAACAAAAATTTTAACAGCAAAAATGTTTTTGGAAGAGCAGAGGAAAAATCTGCAGGAGAAAAATATACGAGTAATGTTGGGCTAAATAAGATACGTGCAGGTAGTGGGAATACATTAATCGGAATGAAACATGATGAAAAAGTTAGCAGTGAATATTTTGGTGTTGAACACAGCGCTGATAGCGGCCACTTGAGAAGTCGTCATAACAGTAACGGTAGTAATGGTAATTATATTAGTAATGTTAATGGAAGTAATACCTATGGCAGTAATACCTATGGAAGTAACAACGATGATAATGTTTACGGCAGTGGTAATAGCAACGGGGTGTACGACTTGAAGAACTTTGTTTTGAAGTACCTTAGTGATATAGATGAGATATACAATATAAAGGAACGAAATAGAAGGTACGAAAATAAGATAAGTGAAAATTATAGTTATAGTTGTAATTATAATGATAAGTATAACAATATTTATGATAATGTGCATAATCGTTGCAGGAGCAATGATAGAGGTGCGAAGGGAAATAACAACCTGCAAAATTACTACAATATCCTGGAGGTGTTATACAAATCGAGTATAAAAAAAAAAAGTCTAAGTGATAGAAGAATTCGAGGTTTACTATATATATTTAAATATATTAAAAACATAGAAAGAAAAAAAAAAAAAAAAAAAAAATTATATCTATTTGATACTGTAACATTAAAAAGGTTAAATAAACAAGTAGACTTATATATACAATTTGTTGAAAAGAGAGAATATAAAAGGGATTTGTCTCTTCATTTATATAAAAAAAATAAATTTCTAAATTATCAAAAAAGAAATAATAAAAGTTTGTCTTATGTGAAAACGAAATTTATTCAAAATATTTTAAATAAAAAATCAAATTTATATGCCAAATGTCCAAAAAAAGCACAAGTACACGATGATAATTTTTATTTTGCTCATGCATTGAAACAAGTCAATTATTTAAATAATTTATTAGTATATGCTCACTTTATTGTTTTAAAATATATATCTATATTTTCAGTTAAGGAGTGGAATATGTTTCTCTTCCAACATATAGACTTATATAATAGTGGACCAAATAACAATGGACTTGTAGACTTCAAGTATGAATTTAAGAATTGTCATGATAAATGTAAGGAAGAAGAGTGTGAACTGAATGTTGAACGGACGGCTCAAATAGATACAAATTGTATTTACGATCAACTGATGAGAGAAAAGGAGAATAATGAGAAACAAACTTATAAGGAAAAAATAGTCTCACAGGAGCAGGGAATTCATGTGGTAAGTATTATTCAGGAGGGAGAAAAACTCATGTTAAGTAGCAAAACGGGTGATAAAGCAACAAATGGAAAGAGTGAAATGGTTGAACGAAGTGACCTATGCCCAAGCAACAGTGCTATGGAGGGGGAATTAAAAGAAGATGTATTTCTTAAGCACAGTATTGATGCAGTTAGCAGTAGTTTGAACGGAGGGAAGAACGAAAACAAAGATGATGTATGCAATGATGATGTATGCAATGATAATGTATGCAATGATAATGTATGCAATGATAATGTATGCAATGATAATGTATGCAATGATAATGTATGCAATGATAATGTATGCAATGATAATGTATGCAATGATAATGTATGCAATGATAATGTATGCAATGATAATGTATGCAATGATAATGTATGCAATGATAATGTATGCAATGATGCTATATGTAGCACTAACGCGGACGACACTTCACGCATGAACAATAGCGGTGCGTGTGAAGCGAATAGTGCAACTAGGAGTACTGGAAATGAATGTATAAACAACGGAACAAGTGTTAACTGTAGACTGAAAAATGAAAATATGATGAACATCCCATTCAATTTTAATAGTATGTATTATGATAGCACATTTAAATATGCAAACATGGATGAAGAGATTATTGAAAAGTTAAATCCCTTACATATAAAAGATGAACATATGATAGACATTAATTACTATGAATATGTAATTGAACCTTTTGATTTTTTTTTCTATGACCAAGTGTATAATGAAATATGTAATTATATGCAAATGTTAAGAAATAGCAATGCATGCCAGAGTGATAACAATACATGCCCGACTGATAACAGTGCACGTCAAAGTAATAGTAATACATACCAGAATAATACTAGCGCTTATTTAAATAACAGTTCTTATCTTATCAATAACTTGCCATTTCAATATTATGATTTCATTAACATTTTGATGAGAGAAGTAATGAATGTTCGAAATTTAATATATCGTAACAAGTATGTTAGATACCTATTCTATTATATATACAGGAATAATAAAGAAAATAATCTATTAGATTCTATTAATAAAATATTTACTTTAGAAAAAAAGAAATTATTCTTATATAAGACGCAAATGAAATTACGATATAACATCTTTATTTCTCGCTTTTTTGAAAATAATTTTATTATGAATCCTAGTAATAGTGAAAAAAAGACAGAAGAAGGAATTAACTTTATTCAAGCAAAAAACAAATTATTTAAGTCTATTTTTAGTGGATACACCAAATATTTTGATGAATATACAACATGGACCCGTCAATCGAGGGAAGTAAGGAGGACCCTCTTTAATATTCAGCCGCAAAAGTTTGTTGATATCAGGCGTAAAATTGAACTTTACTCGGATTATTTTGACAACATGAAGCAGAAACTGCGCGATGGGAAGGTGGAGGCGGTAAACGAAACAGTAAAAGAAGCAATAACCAACGCAGAACCCTGGGGGGGGCACTCCCCCGTGAAGGAGCACGAGGATGAAAAACTGAAATTCGATGTAACCAACAGATATGTAGAATTCCTGTACGGAAAAAACTATGCCGTAATTATAAATGGGGGGAAGAACAATTCAAGAAAATTGAAAGCTGCCTATATAGTAAATAATAATTTAATGGGGAAAGAAAATTTATTAGTTATAACGTCCATAGTGAATGTTACAAAATGGAAGAGTTTGTTTATTACGTTTGAAAATATAACAGTATATAATAATGAGGAAAGTATAATAGATAACAAAGTATCTAATGAGCATTCAAATCTTATCATATGTATAGATTTTTTACCGAAAATTTTGCATATCACATGTGAAATATTAGTACTAGATATGTGTCACTTCAATATACTAAATCAAATAAGTATTTTAAATGATTTAACGTATTTAAATTTTTCAAAAAAGATAGTAATACTTAATAGTATGATAGATAACTGGAATTTTTTATGCGCTCTGTTTCTATTAAATAGCTCATTTTTTGACAACTCCATTAATAATATATTCCAACAAAATTTGAGTGAAGAAGACAAAGTAATATTAAGTACAATCATGCTAAATTTTATTTCTCATTTTTGTATTTTAAATAAGGAAAAATTGCTAGCTGGTAGAGAGAAAACGGAGATGAGGAAGACTTGCTTCATCATAACTTACATGAGTGGAATTCAAAAATTTATTTATGACCATGTACAGGAAAAAGAGAAATGGGATGCTTGTATACACCCACTATTACTACTAGAGGAAAATTCTTTTTTTTTAAAAGACTTTTATATATCAGAAAAATTTGATATGCTCAAAAATATTATTAAAAAATTTTATCTTTTAAAAAAAAAAATACTTGTATGTTATTATGGAGATGAAAAATTAGAAAAACTAATCAAAATATTACTTTATGTTAACTTACTGAATGACACTTCAGCAATTTTTTTTCATAACCTTCAACTGAATACATCTATTGACGACTTAGACACTTTTGATGTTGCTGTGATAGTAAATAAACACACAGAATATTTTTATTTTTTTCAAGATAAAAAATTAGCTTGTTATTTTTTAATTTCTACTTTTACCACTGAGGAAGAGGATATATTACAAAAAATTAAAAACAACAAAGAATTGTATTTTTATAAAAAACAAAAAGAAGAATTAATGAAGGAACACACATATGATAGGGACCTCATATATAGATATTATATTAACAATATGATTTCTGAAAATGATGAACAATTTTTGTTATTTAACATAATTGACCAAAAGGAAAAAGTTTATTGTAACACCTCATACAACGAGATTGTCCTTCCTACATGTTTCGTAACAACCTTGTCGAACTGCGAATCTGCCATGCGACACTCAGGTTTGGAATCACAAAATTGAGAATTTGCGCAAAACTGGCAGATCGTCTCGTATGTGAAATGTGTATATTTGTATATGTGTATATATATATATATATGTATTTATGTTTACACATTTGGGTGTATATTTTTTTTTTTTTTTTTTTATGACTAGCTTCTACCTTTTTTTTTTTTTATGATTAGCTTCTACCTTTTTTTTTTTAATGATTAGCTTCTACCTTTTTTTTTTTATGATTAGCTTCTACCTTTTTTTTTTTTATGATTAGCTTCTAAATTTTTTTTTTCTTTGTCTCCCCTTTTTAGAACACTGGCAAGATATAAAAAATGCTCACAGCTTTTGGAACTTCAACAACTTCAATTGGGAGAAAATTGTTTTTTACTTGGATAAAAAAAATACGGTGTATGACAAGTATCGAAATGAGGTTTGCTCAATTTCGGATAAGTCTATAGCTCCTCCGCAGGTATATTATTTATGTGTGTGTGTTTGTGTGTGTGTGTGATGGTGTATGTGAATATATGTACATGCTTATGTTTATACGCACATATACATGTATGCATGTTACGTTTTTCCCATTTTGTCCCCTTTTACCTATAGATTTATTACTATTTGAATAACCCGGCGAAGGAAAAAAATACGTTTAACAGTTGTCTGTCTTTGGCACTAGATGAAATTATTCAAGAACTAAGCAGAAAAAAAGAATTAGACGAATTTGATGAATTGAAAAAGAGCACATTACTGAATATCAAAGAAAAAACAAATAAAAAGTACTTTTCATCCATCAGAAAAATGGAAAAAATTTTATCCTTATTTTTAAAAGAAAATAAAAAAAAGTCCTTCGAGCAGTTTTTAAAGGTACACCACATAAACGTAAATAATATTTTATTTTTTTCTACTTTGCTTCATTCTGCTGCATTTTAAAAAATGAGTATATGCAAATGTAAAAACGCGAGTTTGTATGTGTAACGCGACGTTTACTTATGCGATACATGTGTTTATTTACATATAATTTTGATATCGTTTTTATACAATTTTCACTAATTTTTAAGCATTCTTTATACAAATTGTACACATTTTTTTTTATGTATTTTTCAGTATTATGAGTTTTTCTATATACATATATATGTGCATATAATGCAAGTTACACAGCACCGTACTGTAGTGGCTAATTTTGACATGACTACATTTTTACTTGTAGGGATGCGAGAGCTATGGACAGATTTTAATAAAATGCAAGGAGAAATTATTTGTTACATTTAACAAATCGTACAATCAACATTTTAAAAATTTTGAAAATTTTTGGAGGGATGAAGAGGATAGAAGAAGAAAAAAATGGAAGGAATTGTGGGAATTAAATGAGAAAAAAGAAAGCGACAAAGAGAACATTGACTTAAACAATATATTTAATGATGATGTATGTAATGAAAAAAACGATTTAACAAATATTCAAACAAATACAAATTTTGATAATATGAAGAATGAATACAACTTACATGAAAAGAAAAACTTTCGTATTAGACTTTCCTCACAGTTATTTGATGGGAAAGAATTCGATCAATTGTTTATTGAGAGAAAAAAAATATGTATTTCGACTGAAGACAATAAAAAGGAAGCGTTATCATGTTCGTATGAAGAGAAGAAGGAAAAGGATAAGGAAACTTGTTTATATATAGAAAGAAAGGATATGCAGGGGGGGCAAAAAGCGTAAATCTAAAACAAAAAAATAAAAGATAATATAAAAAAGTAAAGAAGTGAAAAAATGAAGAAGTGAAAAAATGAAGAAGTGAAAAAATGAAGAAGTGAAAAAATGAAGAAGTGAAAAAATGAAGAAGTGAAAAAATGAAGAAGTGAAAAAATGAAGAAGTGAAAAAATGAAGAAGTGAAAAATGAAGAAGTGAAAAAATGAAGAAGTGAAAAAATGAAGAAGTGAAAAAATGAAGAAGTGAAAAAATGAAGAAATAAAAAAATGAAGAAGTAAAAAAATGAAGAAATAAAAAAATGAAGTAAATAGATATCAAATGACGAACGACAAATAGAGAATAACTAAATGATAAGTAAAAAGCGAGGAAATATTTTAGCTAAGCAACTGTATCAATTTTGTTATTCAGGGAAGAATAAATGAATGTAGGTCGTGGAAAAAAAAAAGTAAAAAAAGAACAAACGAACAAGCGAACAAATCAAAAAACACGCCATTTTACGCGAGATATATATGGTCTCTTCAAAATTCAATTTTTTAAAATATTTGTGTAGCGGTAATGTTTCATATATATATATATGTATATATGTTGTGTGTACAATTATAGCAGTGAATATGTCGAAAAAGAAAAAAAAAGAGCCTATGATTTTGGTATCTTATCTTATATTGTGTATATAATTAACACACCAAAATACCAAAAAATTTGTATTTGAAAAAATATATTTTTATGATACAAATATCGAACTGAACTTTTTAATAAAAACAAGAAAAAAAAAGAAGATATAATTTGTGAAGGTAACAAAAAATTTCACAAAGAGATACTTGTAGGTTTATGAGAATTAAAAAAAAAATGTAACTTGTATGAATGGAATATTAGAACAGCTTTAAATTTGAACATTCTTACACTATTCCCATTGTGCTTTTTATTTTTTTTTAATTTTAATTTTTATTATTTTAATTTTTATTATTTTAATTTTTATGTTTATTTTTATGTGTATGTTTATGTTTATGTTCATTTTTATGTTTATGTTTATGTTTATTTTTATTTTTATTTTTATTTTTATTTTTATTTTTGTTTTTGTTTTTATTAATTTTGTGTTTTTTGTATGTTTCATTAACGTTTCATTAGCGTTTCTTTATGTTTAATTTTTAATGAATTGTTCTTTTGTTTTTATATTATTTTTGTTCTCCTTTTTATATCTCCACAAAATGCATATAATACAAGAAAAACTGTGTAAGATAAAAAAATTACTAGAATTGCAGAGATTTCAAAAAGATGAATCAAGAGAAAATTTAATTAAATTGCTTAGGGAATTATATTTAATCTACATGTTTTATGATACTGAAGATACGAGTAAAATTTTAAAAGTACGATTATAAAACAAAAAAAAAAAAAAAAAATGTACCATATTTAATTATGTGTCTCCCTCTAACGTAGACGTGTGCATAAGCATTTATAAAACTTGTATACCACGATTTGTTATGTAAAAAATTAAGCATACGTCTTTATGTACTTTAATACAATACAACTTAACATTTTGCTTTTTTACGCGTTAAAATAAAGAAATAAAGAAGTAAATGGACTGAGAATTAAATAGAGAGAGAAATAAATAGAAAAATGAAGAATTCAAAAAAAACGTACATGCACTTGAGTATAATATATTATCTGTATGTAACGAAAAAGCTATTTAAAAGATAGCACTATTTTATCGAAAAATTAATAAACAGAAGATTTAGTTTTACCATTTAATTTTTCATCAGCGTTTATTTTTGTTTATGGTGCATTATTATATAGTATTTATGTGTTTATTGTTAAGTATGATACCAGTAGAAGTTTTCTTCTTACTGTTCGTCTATATAGATATATATAGATATATATATATAGATAGATATAGATATATATATAGATGTAGATATAGATATATATATAGATATATATATAGATATATATATAGATATAGATATAGATATAGATATACATGTATTTTTTTTTTTTTAATTTATCTTTTTGGACATATATTAGTAAAAAAATTACGTGACAGTCATTTTGCTAATATGATATACATTCCTTAAAAATTTGTTGTTTCTAACGTTTTTCCATAAAATTTTCTTACCTTTTAACACATTAACACAACTCCATAGTAATTCTCACGCACATCTGTTTATTTTCCCGCTTTTGTGTAATTCGTATTGAAGTTGCCTTACCTTTTTTTTTTTTTTTTTTTTTTTTTTTGCCTCTCTTAAATTATTTTCGTTTATTTTACTAAAGAAATAGGGAATAATCACTTAAAATGAACAGATTGAGAAAACAAAAAAAAAAAAAATTGATTTCTTAGCAGATTCCCAGTAATATAAAATATTTTATCTTTTTTATTTTTTCCCATTTTTGTTCAATTTTGTAGAGTAGCAAAGAGCAGAAAAAATCAATTTTACGTCTACTGCTTGTTCATGTAGATAGCGAAAATCATACGAACAATGGAGAAAAAATTTTAATGATAAATTTAATAAAATTAATTGAAAAGAAAACGGCTAAACTCTTTTCTTGCTATCCAAACATATGGAAAGGACATAACTCTTCTTTTTTTTTTTATATATTATCAACTCAATATGAGGATAGAAATTTAAATACCAACTTTTTTGCAGTTTTAAAATATTCGGAAAATGTGTATACAAATATATACATATCTTCATTACTATTTAGTTCTGACCATTTTTTAATCAAGAAAAAAACTTTAAAATTTATTTTTTACAAGTATGTTTTATATAATGGAAATAAAAATGTACCCACACAAATTGATAACAATGAGAAAAAGGAAGAAAAAGAGGATATACTTAATAAAAAAGCGAATTTTGCTAACTTCTTAACGGGAGAAAATGACTATATAAATATGTCAGAACAAATGAGTTGCTTCTTCTTTTCCGTAATAGCTCATTTGATTAAGCAAGACTACATTGCGCTTCTCAAAAAAAGGTACAAAAAAAAAAAAAATAAAAAAAAAAAAAAGGAATACAAATAAATATGGTATGCGTGAAAGGTGTATAATAAGCAAAAAAAGCTGCTTCTTTTTTGGCATTAGTTTGTGCGTAATATATATGTATGCATGTGGTACATCTGGCTCATTGTGATTAATGTTATTCTGTCTATGTATCTATATGGTAGTTATTACAATTTTATTATCATTTCTTTATTCCTTATAATTGTGAGTTGTCTTTCTACCTGTTATTAATTTTTTTTTTTTTTTTTTTTTTGTTTTTTGCTATATTATTCATAGATTTTACTTTCTTTTTTTTTTTTTATCAGGAAAAAAGAGAATGATGAAGTTTGGCTAAAGCGAACAAAAAAACAAATGGAGAAAGGAAAAGGGAACACAAAAACTAATTACATCAATAAAATGATTCATTATGTAGTTAGTAAAAATATTTTCGATAGTCACTTTAATCATTTAGAGGGTACTATATTTAGTGAAAATATAAAATTAAATGAAAAGAATAATACATGTAAAAACAATTCTTCAGATGACGAAGAATATGATAAAAAAAATAAAAAATTAAGAACCATAAAAAAAGAAAATATGTATTATAATACAGAAAAAGATACAATTCTATGCTGTGAAATAAGAAATTATTATGATGAAAACTTTCTAAAAAGTATATTTTTATATGTAAAAAATTTGTTTGAAGAGTATGAAAAATTATTAACACAAGAGAGTTACGAAACTAAGATAAATAAGAATTACATTTCTTGCTTCCTAACCCAATGTGTAACAATTTTGTTTAACATATGTTGTCTTAACTCAGATTTAATAAATAATTCGTATGATTTAATCAGAAATATAAAAAGGAAATTACCAAATTATATGAATACTTCTATTGTTGTTTCAATAGCTGAGTTTATATTATTCTTTTCTTCCGAAGAACAATTTGTTAACGTATCAAATTATTTATTTATATTTATCTCAAAAGAATACAAAAATTATTTAACAGCCATAACTTTTTTTGATTTTATCAGGAAAAATATTAACATACTTAATAAGAGAAAATTTTTTTTTAAAAAATATTGTTTTGTAATTTTGAAAATATATTTTTACCATTACAGAATATTTAATAATGACTTAATTTATTTTTTGCCACATTTAATATATGAAAATAATTATAAGGATGTGTTTTCTTTTCTTTTGCATGCTCCCCTTTTATTAGATAACGAAAATGTGGTAGCCAAAAAAAAAAAAAAAAATAATAAAATATTGTACACGTGTTCATTTGCATACAAGTGTATATGCCTGAATATGTTATAAATGTTCTCGTGCATATTTATTTATGCATACGTAAATTTATGCATGCATGTGTACGTATGAGTGTATGTCCGTATGTATAGGTGTGTGTCAGTATGTGTATGTGTGTGTCGGTATGTATATGATTGGGTCAGTATGTATACTTTTGAGCAAACGAGTTTTTCCCTTTTAATGCATAACATAATAGGAGAGAGCCGTAGGTGCGAATCTATTCAAAAAAACGAATAAAATATTACAACTGCATAACGGATTCAAGGAGCCATGTGAAGAAGGTTTGTACGTTGTAGTGCATGTGCAAGTCATAACTAAAATGTTATTTCGTTACTTATTTTTTATCATGCTTATTAAATAAATTAATTATACATTTGCACGTATGATCATTATGTTTTAGGTAAGGAAAAAGTATTAGTTCTGGAATTAGACAATCTTCAATTTATCAGGTACATATTTTACTTTTAGTATGCAATTGTTTTTCTTTTATTTGTATTTCACTTTTTTATTTTTTTTATTTTATTTTTTATGTTTGGCCAGCTACTACAATCTATTTTTTTTCCGATTTGTCCAGCTACTACAATTTATTTTTTTTCCTATTTGGCCAGCTACTACAATTTATTTTTTTTCCGATTTGGCTAGCTATTATATTTATTTTGTTTCCCGTTTGGTTAGCTGCTACATTTTTTTTTTTTTTTTTTTTCTCATTCATAAATATGATAAAACATTTATAATAGGGAAGCAAAATGTAAAAGAAAAGTCATGGATATAGTGCAAAACATGCATAAATATTTTAAGATTTATTTTGAGGCTATTTTATCAAGCGAACAAGAATGGATAATTGAAATAACAAAAGTGATATTACATAAATTAAGATGTTCATATATTCTTGAAATGTTAAATAGGGAAAGTATAAAAGAAATATTAAAAAGTTTAAATGATATAATTAATAGTAATTCAAGAATACTGTTAATTTTGAAAAATGAATTTATAAATTTGTTAAGAAATGAATCAAATTATTATTTTTTAATAAATACAAAAGTACTGGAAATGTTAGCACAAAATATTAAGCATATGAATATTAATTATGTTAAAATTGAAGATTATTACATAACATTGAATTCTTTATTTTCAAATGAAAATTTTAATCAATTAAAATTTTGGGTATCTTTAATTCATGCTTTTACAAACATAGCGTTATATTGCCACGATCTGTCTAATAACATTCTAAATACATATAAAAATTTCATTTCTCAAAATAATGTTACCTTAATAATAAAACATGCTGTGATTGAAAATATTAATATTATAAAAAACGTAGCATATGCTAAAAATGTAAGTTAACAAGGAATAACATGTTACACGTTCTTCATGCTTGTAATAAATTGTGGTAAATTATGATAAATGGTGCTTAACATTTTTTATTACTGTGGAATGAAAAATATTTTCTTATGTTGTTTTTGGCAAAATGTGTAACAACCGGAGGAATTAATTTTTTTTTTTTTCGTTTTTTATATTAACAAATAAGCAACTTCTGTACATTATTATGCAATTTGAGTTTAACAAAATGGGATGATTCTACCTAAATTTATACAAGTGATCATTTATACATAGTAATATATATGTATACGCGTGAGTGAACGCGGTTTTGATTTTCCTTATATCTATCTATCTGTTACAGTATTTCGCTTAGGGAAATGCTACAAAAAAGGCTCTTTAGGCATATACGTATAGACATACATATATGTAAGTATATACATTTTTATGTGTTACATATTTATATTCACATTTTAAATAGTCAAATTAAAAAATAAAAACGTGAAAAAATATATGATAAAATAGGAGATAAACTACATAATAAAATAAATATACACCACGCGAATAAGAACATGAATAATCATAAAACAATAATACTACTATAGCAATAATAAAGAAATAACATGGTAATAACATATATATATATACATACCTTCTGTGCAATGAAAAGTGCACATAATTTTATATAAATTGTTAATGTTACATTAACGAATAAAAAAAATAAATATGACTGTTCAGGTAAATTTTTTTCTTTTTTTTTCACGTGTTAACATTACGTGAAGTGGCTTGTAGCGTGTTTGTATTTAAGGCATTCATTTGTTGTTGTCTTTTAATTTGAATGTAATTCTTACATAAATCTATTTCATTTTTTTTCTCTATTATGGTAACTTTTAATTTTTTTATCTGTACATTTAATTTTTTAATTTTATTATTAAAATATTCAATGGTTTGTGCCGAATTCCTTTGGACAAAATAATTTGTGCCCATACGTACGAGAAAGTTTTCCGTGTCCATGATTTTTCCTTAAAAAATTGGGAAATTAAAAAGTTCGGGAATTTTAAAATCAAAAAATCAATTTATTAATAAATTAGTTAAGTAATAAATCAGAAAATAAAACAGAAAACTAATAAATTATGAAATTATTATTACATTAAAAAGAGGAGTTAAAAACAAAACTGCGATAAGATATGAGATAAATTAAATGTATTATAATGCAGCATACGATGTATAATTTTGATTTTGCTTTGTTTTGTTTTGATCTATATATTTTTTTTTTTTTTTTGATTTATATTTTTTGCTTTACCGGGTATGTAGACCAACGATGTCAAGGGTATGTGTACATCTAGGGGTTGTTTCTGTTTGTCTTTTCCCTCCTCCTTTTTATTAATTTCAATCTTTTCAATTAAATTATCCAAATGTTCAATGTTTTCTTTTTGATTTGATTCTTCTTTATCTTTTATGATACTTTTATCATCATTCTGATCTTTTTTACATAATTTAATTAAATCTGAACGTTCTAACTCATTCATAAATGCATTAAAATTCTTGGCTTCGTATTTAGATGGGTTTAATTGTTCTACATAATTTTTGCACTTATCGTACGTTAATATAGCTCCTTCTAATATAGCATAATTCTTTTTTATTAGTTTCCACTCCTGAAATTAGGGGTGTACGGGTAAAAATAAGTAATTATGTATATATATATATATATATATATATATATATATATGTTAATATGTGTATATGTATACATATTATTGTGTATTTTGTAGGTATGTATCACTAAGCAAATGTAGGAAATAAGAGGGAAATCTATTTTCCTTAATTCGTTCAGTTTAATTTTGTCACTCTTGTTTTTCCAAAATTAATTTGTTAAATTTTATTTTGTTTCTCTTTTTCAGTTAGCAAACCTCCTCTAGTTTTAAAGTTAACGATATTAGTTCATCGAGTCTCAATGTATTTAACTGAATCACAACGTTTGGTTTTTCTCTTTCACTGTCTTCAATTTTCTCTAAATCGCACGCCATTGTAACATGTGAAAAACAGGCCAACAAAAAAATAAAGGAAAAAAAGAAAAGGAAATAAATTCATAAAACCGCCTTTTCAAAGTTAAAAAAAAAAAAGAAAAAAGAAGGAAAAAGAGGGGAAACAAAAAGGAAAAAAAGAGAAAAAAAAAAGGGAAAAAAAGGAAAATTCTTCCTTATACATACATGCACACGTTCACGTACTGTATGTATACGTTCGTGTAATTATGTATGTTTATCTAAGTAAGTACATATCTATGAATGCATAAATATATATTATATGTATATATATACGTATGCGAAAGCGTGAACTAATTTTATTTTTATATATTCCTTGAAATGTTTTTCTTCTGAAATTGTAATAAAAAGTCATACTACGTAAAGTAAATTATATGGTATTATTACATTGGCGAAATGCTTTTTTTATATTTTCATTTATTTTCTTATTTTTATTATGAAATTATTTATGAACTAATTGACATGTAAAGCATCTCCTTTTGTGCTGCCTTTCTTTTGGCTCTTCCCCATGAAATTGGTAAAACGAAAAGAAGTAAAATATAAAGCAGTAAAATACAAAGCAGTAAAATACTAAGCAGTAAAATACAAAGCAGTAAAATACAAAGCAGTAAAATACAAAGCAGTAAAATGAAACAAAATAATAATGATGTATATTACACATGTGAAAATGAAAACAGCACATGACTAAAAAAATTTTTTTTTTTTACTCCGTTACCGCATAAAGAAGAAAATTGTAAATACAGTTACATAAAATAAAATTACATAAAAATTATGCCAATTCTGCACAAAATGAGTATCAACATAGTGTGAATGTAAGTACGTACGAATGGGCAAATGTGCAAGTGTACGAATTTTGCAAAATTGTAACTGTTTGAATTCTGCGTAAAAATCGAAAAAAAAAAATTCCCTTTTTTTGAAGGCAAAAATAATTTAGTTACTGTTTTAAAAGAAAAAATTGTGTAATACCATGTTTATACTAATTAAAGAAGAGCAATTTATTTTTAAAAAAGATTGAAAAAATAAGATTGAAAATAAAAAAAAAATTGAAAATAAAAATAAAAATTAAAGTAAAAATAAAAATGAAAGTAAAAATAAAAATGAAAGTAAAAATAAAAATGAAAGTAAAAATAAAAATGAAAGGAAAAATAAAATGAAAATAAAAAAAAAAAAAAATATATATATACATAAAGGAGAAGAACAAAATAAAAGAAAAAAGGATAAGTACATAATTTAATAAAATAAAATAAATCATAATAGAATAAAATAAAAAAAAAGAATTGTAAAAGAAGGGAGACTGACAAATTGGTATTCAGAAAAGTGAATTGTTTCCATTTCTCTAGTTCGTTTTCTTTATTTCTTAAAACATATATAATAGCGACGTGAATTTAAAAAAATACAAAAAATTAAGCAAAAAAAAATTGCCTAATAACGAAATATATGCATACGTACATATTAATACATATTTATACATATATATATTTATATGTGTGTACACGAATGTATGAATGTATACATGTACGTATGTATGTATGTAAGTATATATGTATGTAATGGCCCCCTCCACCCTAGTGTTTAATTCAACTTCAAACATATTTATTACATATCGTGTAAACTGCGCTGTAACTGCAGGAAGTTAAAGTTCGTACTCTCCACATAGTACCACTTTTTTTTTTAAATTTATCTTACACAAATTTACATTTCTTTTAAGAATATAATAATGTCAATGGATCATCAAGACCTTAAGCCGGTAATATGGCATAAAACCGAAAAAAAGCCGAAACCAAAAAATATTCAAGAGGCTAGAAAATTAGGTATAGATGTAGAAGTAGAAAAGAAATATTTTGGCGGTAAAAATAAATCATGTAAAGGTAATTTAATAATAGAAAATAAAGCGAAAATTGAACAAGAGACAGAGAATTTTAAAATTGATAGAGTTACTCCTGTTTTTTCAAGAGCTTTACAACAAGCTAGAATAAATAAAAAATTAACACAAGCTCAGTTAGCTCGACTCGTTAATGAAAGTGAATCGGTTATAAAAGAATATGAAAATGGAAAAGCAATACCAAATAATGTCATTATTCAAAAGTTGAACAGAGTTTTAGGCGTGAATCTCCCATCGCCAAAAAAGAAATAAAGATCAACAATTTATTAGAAAGAAGCGAGTTGGCAAAGTGAGTCGGAAAAGGCCAATCAGCAGAAAAGTAGAAAAAGGAAGAGAAGCAATACAATATTATGTACGTTTGCTGAATATTTTAATGAACATATTTATAAACCCCGTAAATTTTAAGCATAAGCTTTTTTCTTTAAAATTTGACTAGATGTACATTTATATATTTGCACATATTCACATGTGAGTAATTATGTATATAATGTATGCACATTCTTATGAATATATACGGATTGTGGAGCGTTCTTAAAAATGGCATGTTGTGTTGTAATATTTCAAATGATTAGAAAAAAAGAGAAGAATTATACTTGCTTTCGTTTTAACACTATTTTGATAGGAGTAAATGCAGCATGTACAACGCACATGGATATTTATCATTACTTCTTGTAATAGTAAAGAAAAAAATAATAATAATAATAACAATAATAATAATAATAATAATAATAATAATAATAATAATAATAATAATAATAATAATAATAATAATAATAATAATAATAATAATAATAATAATAATAATAATAATAATAATAATAATAATAATAATAATAACAATAAATATATATATATATATATATATTTTAACCCATTTGTGTAGCTTTAGTTGTTTCCCAAGTTTTCCGATAATACGGAAATATTTTGTTCTTTGTATGTGTCTTTTTTTCTTAGCCCATGTATGTTTGCGCGCATGTATGTACATGTACATGTATATGTATATGTAATGTATACATTTATGCATGTATGTGATTTATTTTAAATGATTCAATTTTCATTTTGCATTTTCATTTACATTTTTATTGACATATTTCTACTTTTTTCATTTACGCATTTTAAATACATTCTTTATTTACTTGTACGTTTATTTAATTTTTTTTATCAAAAAAAGTAAAAGAAGCACAAATGAGTAGATAAATATATGTAGTATAGATATACCCGAATTTTTTATATTTCCTTCATGTTTCGTAATGATAAATACAGTGTAAATTGCAAAAAAAAAAAAAAAAAAGAAAAAAAAGAAAGAAATATACAGATAGGTAGATACATACATACATAGGTACGTAAATACACAGATAGGTACGTAAATACACAGATAGATACGTAAATGCACAGATAGGTACGTAAATGCACAGATAGGTACATAAATATATAGATAGAAAAAAAAAAAAAAAAAAGGGTTATATCTCTACATTTCGCAAATCTTTCTTACCTTTTTGCCGTTTTCCTGATTATTAAAAAATGTACGAAGAGCATCCAAGACTATCTGAGTTTACACCGTATTGAACGGGCCCGACGTAAATGTAACTGTCACTGTATGCCCACTTCAAACGAAAGAGCATTAATAAAATTGAAGTATATATGTATATATATATATATATATATATTTATATATGCACAAGTACATGTAAATGTGAAGATAAGAAAATATACGGGACGCGAACTTTTTTGATGTTTTGTGTGTATGCACACACATACATTGTTGTAAAGTATTTCATTTTAACCCTTTTATTTGCTCTGTGTTTTTATTTTTATATTGCGTTAATTTTTCCGTTATTATGCCTTTATTTTGCTTATATTTTGCTTATATTTTGCCTATATTTTGCTTATATTTTGCCTATATTTTGCTTATATTTTGCCTATATTTTGCTTATATTTTGCTTATATTTTGCTTATATTTTGCCTATATTTTGCTTATATTTTGCCTATATTTTGCGTATATTTTGCTTATATTTTGCGTATATTTTGTTTTTATTTTTTTAATTTTTGGTTTTTACCGTATTTGCATTATGCTTGATGGTAGCCATTTGGCTGGACTTCACTGATATTGGAACCGGTGCAACATAGGGGTACTTTAAAAAAAAATAGCAAAAAAAAGGTATATAGAAATGAACCAAAAGAAAAAGATGATATAAAGAAAGGAGTCTATAAAATTATATAAGGATTAATAGACAGCTGTGCAGTGTGTAGTTTGCAGTGCATTACATTAGTACGTATATTTTTTTTTTTTTTTTTTTTCCCATTTTTTTTTTTTTTTTTCTCCCATTTCTTTTTTTTTTTTTCTGCCTTTCCGCGTTTGCTACCTCACGGTAGGGACCCCCATTGTTGTTGTTATTTATAAAGTATAATCCGGGGTATAGAGAACTGCTCCAATATTTTTTATTTAAATTTAAATGTCTTATAGAGGTTACATAATTAACTAGATCATTTTCAACAGCAATACCAGCCAGTAGGCCATGAGAAAAGGCTAAAGAGTTATCAAAATGTGTGGGGAAGTAACAGTTCATTTCTCTGTCTATGTTTTTAATTATAGTTTTGAAATGTAGTAAGTAATCTATATCACTATATACTTTTATGTTTTTTGCTGTTATTTGGCTAGTTACAGTATTCATATGTTTTTTATAACAGTACAGTTCGTTCTTACCCTTGAATTTCTTCATTAATTCATATATATATTTTTTTATTCCATTTATTAACATTACCTCGAAGTTTGAATCGATGTCTTCATTTTCCCTTTTTTCTTTTCTTAGTAACTTTTCCTTAACTGAACGTGTGCATGTTTTTAGCAATTCGACATTCTCCTTCTTTAGAACTTTTTCCAATCTAAGAAAGCGATGGGGAGAGAAGGAAAAAAAAAAAAAAAAAAAAAAAAAAAAGTGTACACGTTCATATATATTTATTCATATTACACAATACGCTTGAACGAAAGCGTCGTGTCGTGTAGGAAGTGAAAAGTGTAGTGTTAGTGGACAGTATTTCCGTATTCGTAAGTGTGGGGATATCGTGTTCGACAGCGGTTTACCACCGTTAGTTAATTTTATTCTATTTATACATTGTTTTTCGTAATTTTTCCATATTCTGAATTTTTCCTTTTTATTCTTTTCTTTTCTTGTCTTTTTTTTTTTTTTTTTTTTATTTATATTTTTCAATTTTTTTAAGCATTGCATCATTTTACGTGGGAATTTTTTCTTGACTTTTTTTTATTGTTACCTTCGTGGAGGCTCAGCGTCATTGATAATTTTAGCTAGTTCCTCTTCACTTTTTACGTTTTCGTCTATATCTATGCACAATTCATAGAAGTCGTTGATACAGTATATCAAATTGGAGCTAAATAGAATAACACCATAGTATTTCATCCTATTAATACGTTCTATAATAATTATCGAGATATGTTCAATGATTGTATGTAGGTTGATAAGTTGGTTAGTCAAGCATTCACCGATATAACATACATTACAATGTGTTTCTAATTGAATAGACAATATGAGAGAAGAAGAAATATTAGTAGGGACCTTTATTAAATAATAAAATTTATTTATATTTAAACAACAACTCTGTAAATTACTTATAGTATCACTAACATTTCGAACCATAGAGTGATAACCAATACTACACTCCACTAAGTTTTTATCAAAACTATTATATAGAGAAATAGGAACAGATATAATTTTTATATTAACTTTTCTATTTATAAATATATCATTAAGTATATTCATAACTGATATAACCTTTTCATCTCCTATAAAAACTAAATTGGTTATATAATTTTCTTTACAGTTTTCAATTATTTTATTTACGCATTCTTCTTTCACTAAATCGGGAATGTACAGTGTTGTATCTTCACACTTTTTATGATAATCTACCTGTACACCTAGTAGTGGAAAACCACCTATATTTATGCAATTCTTTAAATTATTGTCGTTAATTATACAAGTTTCATTTTTTAGTAGTCCTCTTATACCTCTTACATACCCGAACAATTTTAAATTATTCATAGACAATCGTTGGTGTAATCCCACTAATATATTATTTGCACCAGGAGTACAATGAGAAAGTAACACAACCCCTGTGTTCTTATAATAACAGGAAGAGCTCACTCTACCATTTTTCTTCAAACCAAACGTGTTGTCATGTACTACATAAAAGTCTTTTATTTTATTTATATGAAGGAATGAATTATAATTGAATTTACTTTCGAAATTGTTGTCCATATATCTAATTCCTGTATTGTGTCTAATCAAAATTGTGTTAAAATTTATTACTGACTTTGTTAAGGCTTTTTCAATTTCTGATAACATCTCTTCCCTCTTGTAATAATTGCACTTGATTTGGTTCCCACTTGGGTTTACCCATTTTCCTTCATTTTTGCATCCATTGTTTCGTTCGTCCATTCGCTCGTCCATTCGTTCGTCCATTTGTTTGTCCATTCGTTCGTCCATTCGTTTGTCCATTCGTTTGTCCATTCGTTCGTCCATTCGTTCGTCCATTCGCTCGTCCATTCGCTCGTCCATTCGCTCGTCCATTCGCTCGTCCATTCGCTCGTCCATTCGCTCGTCCATTCGCTCGTCCATTCGCTCGTCCATTCGCTCGTCCATTCGCTCGTCCATTCGCTCGTCCATTCGCTCATCCATTCGCTCGCCCATTCGTTCGTCCGTTTTGGAAATTTTGTACCGCACTCTTCCCACATTCTCATCGCTAAATGCTTTACCGCTCGTTACTCCATTCAGTTTGACAGTCCCTGTGTAATCTTCCCGAATACCCATGTACTCGTCCTTCAGTCCAGAGATAGTGAAATTCACCCTGTTGTATATTTCGCTATCCTTTGAAATGATGTCTACATAATCCTCAGCAAAAAATTTGGTTAATTTTTTAGGAGACCCTAAAGAGCTTTCATCACTTTGAACAGACACATTGTGCTGATATTGTATCCCGCTAAGTGCTCTGTACCTGTCCTCATACAAGTAGATGGAGCGGCATGTTTTGTATTTAGAGTAGTAGTTGCTCTTTAGGTTCACTTTTTCCCTTTTCAAAAAAAATTCAAAGTCTTTTACTAGGTTTTGCGGGCAGTCTTTTACGAGGTCCCCCTTAGCATTTTTCTGTGTATCATTATCGATAGCATTTGAGCCATCTTCTCCTTGCCTATCCTTAGTTTTATTTTTTATTCTCATTAAGCTACAGATGGGTACTCCTATAATCTCTATATCATTTACATTTGACAGTAGATGTTTCAAATTCTTGATGATGCACATATATCCGTTATATTTATTTTCTATTATATGCACACAACTGAATCCTAGGATATAACTGTAAGCACAGTCGAAGTTTGTTGGCAAAGAGCAAGTAACTTCGTTCCCGTAAGAATGAGGTATATATACTAAATCGTCTATTTTTCTCTTGTCTGTTTTTTCCTTCACCATTTGAAGAAGCAGCTCTTCCACGTTCGTGCGGAAATACTAAAAAGGGAAGACGAAATATGATAAGCGCAAGACCAAAGAGGTAAGACGAATAAGACAAGACAAAAAGGAAAATACAAAAAATACAAATTGCTTAAGTATAACACATGAACGCCAGAGGGTGATATGGGTGTCTATATATCCATACATACCCACACGAACACAAAAGCATGAATGCATATGCAGCGGACGATAATAAGCACCCCACGTACGATAGTTCTACGCATATAACATGTGATACAACAAAACATTGCTCAGTAAACGCAGGGACTTACTTGAAAATTTTCCGAACAAATTTCTTCCAAGAGCTGATTTTGAAAAGATAAAGGTAAAGAGTGAAAGAGGGAGTATTCTTCTCTATCCAAGTGACTACTTAGTTGAGCTTTGAGTTTACTGAGCATGGTCATTTCGTCCTTAACATGCTTTTCTTCGAAATTCCCCTCCACAGTAGGCTCCTCCTTAGTAACTCTATCACTTGTAGCAATTTTCTCTTTCGTTTGTCCAATAGAACTAACCATCGCTTTAAACTCAGGAATTTTTCTAAGTAACCCTTCAGGTATAATTATAATGCCATATTTTTTATGGTACTTCGTGCACCTAGTCTCAATAGTGTCAGCAATAAAATTAATAATATCTTTTAGCCTTAATTTTTTTTTTTTAATTTCCTCGCTTACTAGAACAATATTTACCTTAGTTTGTAGGAAGCATTCTAAGGCAATATGACTAGAATGATTTCCAATTATCCTAATAAAGTGATACCCCTTCAAGTATGTTTGTATGTGTGATATTAAATAACTAATATACTGACAGTATGTATACACAGTAGTGTCAAAACCTAAGGAGCATTCAATAAATTCATTTCTCATTTCGTTATGTACTGTTTTGGGGGCACTTACTATTGCAGTTTTGTTCAATTTATTTTTCATTTTTCGAGGATATTTCTTTTTTACTTCTTCATCACTTAAGTCACTCAAAATTTCGTATGTAGCATCGTATAATTGACACTCTTCATGTTCATTTGCATGTTCATTTGCTTGTTCGTTTGCATGTTCGTTTGCATAGTCGTTTGCATAGTCGTTTGCACGTTCATTTGCATGTTCGTTTGCATGTTCGTTTGCATAGTCGTTTGCATAGTCGTTTCCATTTTCAGCTTCATTTATATTTCTATTTCCATTTCTATTTCCATTTCTATCTCCATTTCCATCCTCATGCTCACCATTTTCATGGCAGTATCCTCTTTTTGCGCCTTCTGCGTGAACTTCTTTGCTATTTCCTTTTCCATAAAGCATACCACGAACTATTCCATTTTCCTGCTCTACCTTTATTTCCCCTTCATATAACTTTTTTGCTCTCATCTTATGATATTTTTTTGTCTTAATTTTAATCTTTTCATTAGCTTGGTTGTAAATATTTTCAAAATACTCTGCTAGTATGGCTGCTTGTCTATTACTATTAACCGCTCCAACAATTATTAAACCGTTCAAATTTAAGTGTCTACAAATTTTAAATAATTTTTTTTTGTCCTTTTCGTTCAAAATATTTAATTTACTACTTTTTATCATGTCGAAACCACCACTATTTCTGAACATACTTATGTACTCATTTTTTAATTCCATGAAATCATAATTTTGTACTCCTTTAAAACCATTTAAAAAACCATATAATACATTTTTTTTATTTTTCTTTCTTAAACAATCTAACACACCACAAATAATATTATGACCACCTGGTGCTTGTAAACCTGTGAACAATATTCCTATATTTAGAATAACATCTTCACTGTAAACTTTCATCATTTCTTTAAGAAGAGAATTTTCAGTATAATAGCTTCTTGATATGTCATCTGATATTTCGGTTGAACATGTATCATATAATTTTTTTCCTTTAAAATAATTTAAACAAGTATTTTCTCCATACAATTTGATTATTGGTTTATTTATAGTATTAGGAAAATGGTTCTTCAAAACATCCTTTTCACATTTTCCACTTATATTATTTTCCATCTGTTCAATTATAGTCTTATTTTTCAGAGCAAGTGGTAGAGCGATTTTATGTTTCCTTCTTTCTTCTTGCAGTTCACTCAAGTGTTTTTTGGCGTTCTCAATATCCATGATGGTATCCAGGTGTTTATTTGTTAATGAACGTGGATATTTACTATTATATTTGCTATATTTGCTATATTTGCTATAATTGCTATATTTGCTATATTTGCTATAATTGCTATATTTGCTATATTTGCTATATTTGCTATAATTGCTATATTTGCTATAATTGTTCCTATTTTTGTTCCTAATATTATTATTATTATTATTTTTTTATTTATTTATTTTTATTTTAAAACCCAATGACAGGTGTGTCTCTTGTGTGCCCCGCCTTTTGTTCCTCAGTGCACTTCTACATGCACATCATACAGGTGAAAACCAAATGTAAAAAAGTGTATACAGATATTTAAAAAAAAAAAAAAAAAAATTGAATAAAAAAAAATTGCAGCTAATACTGCTCTAAAGAGGGTGCGTTGAACTTTTTTTCAGAGCTGCAAATATCAAGAGCAACAAAATGGTTACATGAACAGTCACATGGGCAGTTATACGATTGGTCTCATCAAGAATTACATTTCTGCCTTTTTTCATATGAAACCCTGTTTTATACTCTATATAGACATATCAAGCTTTAATAGAAGTACTGGTAAAAGGAAAAATAAGAGCAATATGGAGAAAAAAACATTTAGTATAAAAACATATACGTTATTATGTATTATTCGAATAAAGAGGACACAAAAAAAAAAAAAAAAAAAAAAAAAATTGCGAACAAGGCAATTTTTCAAAAAAGTAACTTGCACAAATTGATGTGGGTATATATACATATACATGCACATACAAATACGTCCATCTAATCATATTCACATATATGTGTGCCGTTTGAGGATAATACTTAATTCTGCGAATGAAACAAGTGGCACCGTCTACAAAATAAATGAAATTATGTAAAAAAAGGGAACACTGAAAATGCGGAAAAAATGGAAAGAACGGAAATAATGGAAGGAGTGGAAATAATGGAAGGAGCGGAAATAATGGAAGGAGCGGAAATAATGGAAGGAGCGGAAATAATGGAAGGAGCGGAAATAATGGAAGGAGCGGAAATAATGGAAGGAGCGGAAATAATGGAAGGAGCGGAAATAATGAAAGGAGCGGAAATAATGAAAGGAGCGGAAAAAATATTCACATTTGTTTAATCTGCTTAAAACTTTCCCTACAACATAATAATTCAAAATAAAATATTAAAAAAGCGTAACACAAAGTATGAATAACCAGTGCATATATGAAAGAATAAATCATTATAGGTGATCACAAAAAAAAAAAAAAAAAATATAAATATATATGTATATGTGCATGTATATTTGTCTGTATCTTTTCTCTTATTTATCACCCATAATGATCTATTGCAAATGAAGCAATAACGGATTCAAAATGTAAAATTAAAAAAAGTTTAGTAATATTCTAATGATGGCATCATAATTTATGCACATGTGAATGTCTACTTAAAATATATGCGGCTAAGTCCCTTTAATAAATATATCATAATATGACGTAAAATGAAATAGGAAAAAATAAAGATCTACATATTTTTTTTTGCATACAAAAAAATTAAACTTAATTTTCAATGAATGCTTGTGTGCATCATATATAAATTGGGATAAATTAATTGTATTTGTTTAAAAAAAAAAAAAAAAAAAAAAAAAGCTTAATTTGGTGGTTACAATATTTTTGTAGTTACGCATACTTGTATGAACATAACTAAATATGCATACACGCCCACATACATATTCATAAACATATATATATATATATATATATACACACACCAGACTTACACGTATGTGCACTTGCTACTAAGAATAATTTAATGTACCTACATTAAAATACATTAAAGCTTCATCTATTTTATTTTATTTTTTTTTTTTTTTTTGGGGTTTATGGCATATGATGAAAAAAAAAAATAATAAAATAAAATAAAGTAAAATAAAATAGAATGACTCCTACGCACCAGTAAATAAAATGTCCAGCAAATATTTTAACACATATTCAATACCTATACATAAGTAAATTCAAAAAAGGGAAAATATAAAAAAATGTAAGAAGCAACGGCACATATGAAAAAAAAAAAAAAAAAAAAAAAATGAAACGTTCCTTTGAGACATTTTTAATATGCATTACCTTCGTGTTGCAACTCGCATATAGCCCTAAAGATGAAAAGGGAAAAAGATCATAAATGTGAACAAATATGCATATGTGTTATTGTGCATATAAGCTGAACGGAAAAAATAGTTATGCAGGCAAAAATGTTTACGTATATACATACATATGCATGTAAATGTATATATATGTACGTATACGCACAGTAATTTTCTTTTTTTTTTTTCCATTTTTTACTTTTGTATTTTTTCCTTTTGCTCCTTCTCATACTCACTGTAATGGTATTTTATGTCATATTGCTCATACATACTATCAATAACTTTAACACACTCTCTATTATTTTTCCCGTAATTTTTTATTATTTTAATTTTGTCTGATTCGGAACATAGCTCAAAAGTCTGGAAAACGGAGATTGCGAAATGCAGGTAAGGGGTAAAAAAAAGGAATAACAATAATATTAAAAATGTTAGTAATAATAACAATAATATTAATAATACTAACAAACATAATTATATTAATAACAGTAATAATAGTCATCAAGCGAGTTTTTTTTTTTTCACTGTTACGCACTTTTATTAGTGGCCAGGTTAATTTATTATTTTGTATGTCCGATCCAACTTTCCCCGTTTTTTCCTCGTCTCCAAAATAATCCATAAAATCGTCATGAATCTGAACAGTGCAGGAAAAAAAATGGAGAACGAAATGATGGAAAATAACATGGTAGAAATGAACAAATGGATAAATTGTCAAAAGGGCATGTAATCAAATTGTGATCAAATGCGAAATAAAAAAGCACATGGAAATGGAAAAATTTTTTGAAAAAACCAACTTGAAAATACTCGCCCATCAAAACAGATATATTCTCAACCTTTTTGTAAATTAAGTTATCTAGAGATATTCCAGCTAGCTGCATACCTACGGTGCGTATATAAATTGGTAAGAAAAATATGAACAGTCAGGAAAAAAAATAAAAAAAAATGCATAAAATATAAACGTCACAAAAAAAAAAAAAAAAAAAAGAAATAATAAAGCACGAAATGTACGTATCAGCTGCTGGAATATTATGGCAAAAAATGTAACTAACCACACACAATAGGTAAAAAGAAAGAATAATATGCAGTTTTATGAATAACTATATTTTGATAAACTTTAAAATTGATCATATTAATATTAATAAGTGACTGTTCTGAAACATTAATATTGTTAACGTCAATATTTCTACTTATGTCTGAGTATTTTTCAGAAAATATATTCGCATCTAGGTGTTGGCCAATAATAGTTTTTAAAGTAGCGTCTCTGAAGGAGGCTATAATGTCAACGTAGCAGCTTTCGTTTCGCAAATACAGCTCAATTAACCTGTTATCAGGAAAGGGACACAAACATATACACACGCACACACACACACAAAAATTATTACAAATAGCAAAGAAACTATACCAACTATGACCTTTTTAATTTTTAAGAACTAACTTGTAAATGGCATTATACAAAAGGAGAACGTCATTCACGGCGTTTTTCGTTTCAACTTCTTTCAATAGATACCTATTCATCGTTCAGGAATGAGAAAAAAGAAAGGAAAGAAAGGGAAGAACGAACCAACGAAAGAATAATGGTTAACGCGTTGAAGAAGTATACATGCATGCATTTACATAAAATTATTTTCAATAGGTAAATACAAAGCCAAAATTTTGGTCATACCAACAATATTTGTTTCTCCTCGTTTCTCCTTTGTCCATTATGTCATCGGCCACTAGGAACGACGCCTGTAAAATTTCTATGCACCAGGCTGAAAGGGAAACAATGCGTAAATAGAAAAATAAGCGGGTAGCTCTATGTGTTGCGCGTCTCTATCTATATGTATACATACATGTACATTCGTATATATGTACGTAAAAGCATGTGTGCATTTATGTGTACACTCTTCTTAAGTATCAGTTGCAGTTGCAAATATTATAAACCTAAACAAGCAGCCTTCTCCCACTCTGAACTGTTAATGTCCCTATTTTTTACATATTCATAAATTAAAATAACCAAAATGCCTCTTATATTTTTTCCCCCTGTCAAAAAAAAAAAAAAAAAAATAATAAAATAATAATAAAAAAATAATAAAAATATAAAATAGAAAAAAATACTTCTTAATGGCTTCACACACTTTAAATTATTTCACCATTTACACATATCAGTTTCGGGGTAAACAAAATTTTTTTACCACTTTTAACAAATTATATCTTAAAATAATCCTTCTGCTCTTTTCATTTAATTATGTCCCAAAAAATATATTCATCATGTACGCAAAAATGTGTACATGAGTGTATATATACATACATATATATATGTATGTATGTCCTACCTAAGCAGTTGTAATCAAATAAAAGTTTGTAATATTTTGAAATGTGTTCCTTTATGTGATCTTCTAGTATGTATTCGTTAATATGGCTTATGAAAGCATCCCTGTATTTGTCATACATCTAAGTATATATATGTATATATGGGTGTATTTATGTATATATATGAGTATATGGGGATACATATGGGCATATATCTGCGCGTAAACATGAGGGACAGATAAGATATAAAGGCTACGTAATCTGCAGTAATTATTTCGAATTTTTATACGTTAAACAGATAAATAAATAAATAAATACATACACGTACATATATATATATTTATATAAATGTAAACTACTATGCTACAACAGCACTCACACTTCTAAAAAAGGCTAATCCTCCATCCACTTCTTCGTTATTTACCTCCTTTTCCATACTTGTTCTTTCCTTTGTTTATTCCTTTTTTTTTGTTTGTAAAATTATATTTTTAATAGTGTTGTGTGTGTGTGTGTTTCTTTTTTTACTATATTTTGATTACAAATTTGTTAAATTGAACGATGTGTTTTTAAAAGGATGTTTTCATTATATACTTAAAATGTAAATGGTGACAAGGAAGGAGATACTAATTTGTTATTCTTACTATATGTATATATATTTATATGTATTTATATATTTTTATGATTATATTTATATATAATGCATGTTTATATATATATTCATGTATATAAACATGTAAGCATCAAAATTTCGGGGAGAGCGTTTTTCTTACTCCGTGTTTATTTAATAAGCCTTTATTCAAGAAACGTTTCCCAACAACTCCTTCTCATTGGTGCTATTGGCAGTTACCATTGTTGTGCGTTTTTGAATAGCCATATATTTATGCACAGTTAAAATGACTGTTCCTTTTTAACATACATATACATTTATGCTCTCCTTAGAAATGCTAATACAAACTATTCGTAAAAAACGTAAAAACAAAAAAATGTAAAAATTACTATTTCTGTATAATGCAAAAAAAAAAAAAAAAAAAAAAAAAAAATACTATTTCACATATATTATTATATATGTACGTGTTTTACGAAAAGGGCTATTTTCAGATATTGGAATGAAAAACAAAATGAAATACGGCTTCGATTTTTTACTAATTCGATTAAGTCAATAAAAAAAAAAAAAAAAAGAAGATATTGTAATTCCGCATTGTCCCTTTTTCGTAACTTCTTCTATGTGAATGTTTGCTGTTGTGGTTATATATATGTATACATAAATGTATATTGATAAACATATGTGCATACATAAACATATGTGTATGTTTGTACTTACATGACCAGAGAATAGTACTGAAAAACATTTGAGCATTAGTACATCATAACGAAATACAGCACTAAAGGAGCCTAACTTTTTTAAGCGTAAATGAGGGAAATACGAATACTCACATGAAACGGAATGGTAGCAAGTAACCACGGAGTTACATTCATATGAAACTCATTAGCGCGACGTAGAAGTAAAAAAATTTTCAGCAATGAAAAGCGTAGGCTGTAAAAGGTAACGTAGACATAAAAGGAAAAAGAGCTAATACGTAAAATGAGAAAAACTGCGCCAGAAATTAAGGAAAACTTAGATATGCTACATATATATGCACGTACACACACATATATATATATATACGAAGAGAGAAATAGGAAAGCTATATAAGGGATACCCAGGAGGAAAAAGATAAAAAAAAAGGAGAAAATTTTGTATATTTGACGTGTAAGGTGTAGTTGCATGTTTGAAGTTTAGCATTTATTATTATTATTATTATTATTATTATTATTATTATTATTATTATTATTATTATTATTATTATTATTATTATTATTATTATTATTATTATTATTATTATTATTATTATTATTATTATTATTATTATTATTATTATTATTATTATTATTATTATTATTATTATTATTATTATTATTATTATTATTATTATTATTATTATTATTATTATTATTATTATTATTATTATTATTATTATTATTATTATTATTATTATTATTATTACTATTATTACTATTATTATTGTTATTATTATTATTTTTGTTTTTATTTTTATTTTTATTTTTTTTTTAAAGATGGACAGTGACATAATCGACGAAGAATTTGTGTACGGCAAAAATATTGAAAAGATAAAGAAAAAAAAAGCGCTAATCTTAGATTGCCTAAAAAGTGTAACAGACCCAGATTTAAAAAAGAATATTGTTGAGTTAAATTTTGTTCGTAATTTAAAAATAATTGAAAAGGAATGTAGAAAATATGACGTAAATTTTGATTTAAATTTGACAACTCCTGCCTGTCCTGTTAAGGAAGAATTAGTTGCAGAATGTAAAAAAAAATTGAGATTATATGAATGGATAGAAAATGTAAATATTAATATAACATTTATAAATTTTAATGAAAATAATAACAAAAGAAATCGAATTAATAAAATTGAAAATATTATATTAATATATAGTTGTAAAGGAGGAGTAGGGAAATCTTTTTTTTCAGTTAATTTTTCGTTTTACTTGAAAAAAAAAGGAGCATCCGTTGGACTTCTTGATGCAGATATTAATGGCCCGAGCTTACCCACATTACTTCCATTTGAACATACATACGCAAAATTTAAAAATACAAAAAAGACAAGGAATAATAAAATATTTTATGAAAAGGAGCTAGGTAATTATGACCATAGTGATGATTGTACAAGTGGTATATCAAAGAAGGAAATTGAACAAAAGCTGGATTTTTTGCATATCCCTATAGTTGATCATCACAATGAGAAATGGCAAAAGATCGATCAAATTAAAGGTGAGAGAGGGCAGGAAAGAGCAGATAGCAACGAGTTGAACAGTCACAGGGACAAAATTGGCGATATCTATGGAATTGATCGTATTTTTAACATTGACAACAGTGATAACGTTAATCGCACTAATAATGCTAATCGCACTAATAGTGCTAATCGTTCTAATCAACCTAATCGCAGTAGCACAATAAATTTGAAAGGTAATGATGATGATGATAAGGAATCGCAAAAGGTCGTGAGAGATCACGTGCCATACCAAAATTTGGGTGAAACGAAAAATAACGTGCACAGAATATCTTACGACCAGGGCAGTGTCAAGGATAAAGAAGTTTGTGAGGATGAACGAAACGACGAGAAGGAGGAAGAGGAGGAAAATGTGGATAGACAACCCATGATTGAACCATTAGTATTTAAAGATGTAAAATTAATGTCTTATGCGTATATAAAAAATAAAAAAAATTTAGGATTTGCTTCTTTTCGAGGGCCTATACTAAATGAATTAATAAACGAATTTATAAATCATGTAGATTGGGGAATCCTAGATTATTTAATTATAGACATGCCTCCAGGAACTAATGATATACATTTAAATTTATTTGAAACTGAAAAAATTGATGGAATTATTATGGTAAGTACCCCCAATGATTTATCTATTAATGATGTAGAAAAAGGAATAAACATGTGCAATTATTTTAATATACCAATAATTTGTCTGATTGTTAATATGAGTTATTTTATTTGTGATAGCTGCGATAAAAAACATTATATTTTTAATAACTGCAATATGGAGGATTTGAAAAAAAAATTTACTAAAGTGTACGACATTCCTTTTCATTCCTTGTTTGCAAGAAATGCGTACCAAGCTTGTGATAGCAGTGGTGATGGCAGTGGTGATGGCAGTGGTGATGGCAGCGGTGTACGTAGTGGTAGTCGTAGTGGTAGTCATAGTGGTAGTCATAGTGGTAGTCGTAATGGTAGTCGTAATGGTAGTCGTAATGGTAGTCGTAATGGTAGTCGTAATGGTAGTCGTAATGGTAGTCGTAATGGTAGTCGTAATGGTAGTCGTAATGGTAGTCGTCGTGATAGTCGTAATGATAGTCGTAGTGATAGTCATAGTGATAGTCGTAATGATAGTCGTAGTGGCAGTCGTAGTGGTAGTTATAGTGGTGGTTACAATGGCGTACGCAGTGATAGCCAAAATGGTAGTTGCAGTGACCGTAAAAGTGGTAGGACGAAGGGAGAGTTGAAATTCCCCTTTATTTTGGCCTTTGAAAAGCATTATTTAATTGACAAGCTAGAATGTATTTTTCAAAATATTATAAGACAAATTTCTATAATAAAAAATAATCATATGTTGAACTTACCATCTTTACAAATATATAACAAACAGTACATTCAACTATCCTTTGACTCGATAGAAAATAAATACGTCTTTGCAGATGATGTATTACTTTGTAATATTAAAGATATTCGATTAAAATGTACATGTGACATATGCAAATTAAATAGGAAAAAGAAAAATTACAAAAAAAAAAAATTTTTAAATCGTAATATTTATGTAAAGGATATTATAAAACTAGGTACGTACAATGTTAAAATTGTGTGGTCAGATCAGCATGTATCTGTTTACTCATATTCTTACTTGAAACATATTTTTCAGAAAAAAAGGCTCAGTGGGGGAAGTGCATATTGCCAGGTGAGCAACAGTGATAGGTATGAGTGGTAGAGCTCGGTTATGCGGTGTGCAGACATGTGCACACTCCCATATACGCATGTTTCACTTATGTACGCAAACTCATTTGTGTTTACTGTTTTGTTTATGTCTTTATGTTCTTTACTTTATACTATTCATTCCTAGTGTAGTTATGCAAATAAAGCCCTCCAATATTGCACAGGTGAATGTAATCACATGTGCTATTTGTTTTTTTTTTTTTTCTTTTTTTTTATCATTATGGACGTTGTTGAGACCACTTGATTGTTCATTTTGTAATTCTTTTAAAACCTGTATGATCTTTCAACTGATGGCTCTACCTCCTCGCGTGAGTGCATATATATATATGGCATCCCTGCACACACACACACACATATACATTATGCTTGCTCTTGCGATTGCACTTGCTATGTTTACTGCTATTACCACTTTTACTACCACTTCTATTTCTGTTTCAAATTATTTTCGAATTGGAAACTCGCCTAACGAGGGAACAGTGCGGATGTGAATGAATAGGACTGCACAAAACGCATTTTAAAAGGAAAACTTTACTTTAAAAAGTTTATGAACAAAAGCAAAATAATTTGTTTTTATTTTATACTTGCTTGTACTAAAAAGGAAAGCGAAAAACTTCTGTAAGGGGTATACATGTACATGAACATACGAATGTGCAGGTGTACATATATATATGCATATGCATACATGTATATGCGGGTATACGTATATGCGCATTTTTTTGCAAAAATGGGTATTCTCTCAGAATTGAATGTACTTGTTATTCGTAATTTCTAATGTACAAATTATAATATGAAAAAAGTTGTTCATGATAAGAGAACGAGTTAATGTTGTTATTACTGCGCGTGGTTCTTCCATCCGTACATATAGGCACACATATATGCATACACATATGTACACGTATATACACGCATACATGTATCAATACATGCACACGTACATCGCTGTAACACAACGATAGGAGGGTGGAAAAACGCAGAAAATTATGAAAAGGAATCAAGAAATAAGAAAAAAGGAAAATAAATCATATGCAAAATCAAAAATGCTATACAAATACATTTTTATGGTCAATACGGTAAATGCGCTAAACTTTTGAATGTACGGTTACAGGGAAACTATTCGCAAATACCTGTACACGTGCAAATGCACGGTTGTCGAGCGTTCACCTGTGTATGTGTATGTATATGTGTACGTATATGTGTATGTATATGTGTACGTATATGTGTATGTATATGTGTATGTATATGTGTATGTATATGTGTATGTATATGTGTATGTATATGTGTATGTATATGTGTATGTATATGTGTATATGTATGTGTACGTGATTATGTATATGTTTGTGTGTGCGTTTGTGTGTGTGTTTGGATGTTTGTGGGTGTGGGTGTGGGGGAAGAGTTGGCTGGGTTTGCCATATTTGTGCTGTCTTTACTACAGGTTCGACCTGTATTGACATTTTGATCACCTTCTGGTTGATTTATATTATAATAAGACTGCAACTTAATTATATTCTCAATACATTTAGTAACATCCTCTACATTCATAATATCTTGCGTGTTCAGAAAATCCTCGTAATTTTTTTTTGACCATGAAATAGGGTCAAAATATATCCAAGAAGCACATTTTTCTATACTTGAATAATTTGATAAATTTTTAGGAGTAAACCATTTTTTATATATTATATGGTAGAGCCATTTTCTTATATATAGTTCAGAAGCAGCATAAGCTTGTAATACATCTCTCGGTATATTATAAAAAATATAAAAGAGGGTCTCTGTTTTTAATTTTAATAATAAAGATAAACGTATTTGAAAATGTGTATTTAAATAAGAATTTGGTTTTATAAAATAATCATCTTTATTTGTCGGATTATCTGATATAGGTGAATTAAATGAGGAGAAAAGGAAATCACGGGTATTTAAATCTAATCCTAATGTTGTTAAATCTGTTCCTAATGCTAAAATATTTAAATTTGGATTTGTCATTTTTATTACTTTTAGTATTCCTAATAATCCATAATTTGTTCTATTATATATTTTTGCCCTTTCTGTTGTTTCGTACAATATTTCTTCAAGTGAGAGATACTCGTCTTTCTCTTGTTTATATGTATGTTCAGTGCTTTTCTCTTTTTGGTCATCAATCAGTTTGTCCTTATGCATTGACTCATTACAGTTTGGAATCTTCTCCCCTTTGTCTATATTAACCTTTTCATAGACTTCTTTATCTTCATGTGAACTATTTTCCCTTTCCTCATTTGTGTGCTCGTCCAAAGGAAGTCTGTAGCATATATCGTCTCTATTATTCGCTTTCATTCTATGCGCATCCATAGTGTTCATTTTTTTTTCTACCTTTTTCTTTTCATTCTTTTTACAAGTTTTTCCACTTGTGCATCTTATTCTGTCACATGAGACGTCTGTTTGGTCATATGGGAAATCTGTTTGATCGCACGTTCCCTTGATATTATAATCGTTTGCATCATTCGTATGAGGCATTGCATTATGATCGTTCGCACTGTTAGAATTACCTTCATCAATGATGTTACTACTTCCATGTTCTTCCTTTTTATCCCCCCTACTTGACATTTTACTTTCCAAGGAGTATTCAAATTTCTCATTATTATATTCTGCACAAACATCCTGTAACTTATTATTTTTGCATAGTGTTAAATCATTACTAGTAGTATTGATTTGATTGATTTGATTGATTTTATTTACTTTATCTTTAGTCATACTATTTTCATTTAATTTTATATTTTTCTTATTCTTCTTACTTTTCAAATTATCTATATTTGTTTCACTACTTCGAATTGTATCTTCACTGTTTCTTTCATGTTTATTTTTACTGTTATTTGGATTGCCACTTTTCTTTAATTTTGTTTCCTCCTTTTTGTTTTCCCTTCTGTTAGTGGTAATACTAATCTCTTTATTTTTATTGTCATAATTCATACCATTGTTATTTCTACTAGTGCTAACAGAATTGTTGTTATATAAAATTTCTTGGTTCAAGTTAATATTTAATGCACTCTGTCTTTTCTCATTACATACTTTCCTGTAATTATCACATTCGTTGGTAATACATATACCTTTTTTTTTGGTCCATATATAGTTACCTTCTACATCATTATTGTGTTCATGAATGAGTAGATCTTTTTCCGTGTTACTGCTATCCTGTGGGTTGTCTTTAATATGATTTTCCCTTGCGTTTATTTTGTCTTTTTTGTTAATTTTGTGCATTTGACATTTTTCAAATATTTCGCATTTTTCGCATTTTTCGTACTTATCATTTTTTTCTTTTTTTTTCCTCTTGTCTTTATTCAGATTCTTTTCCATTGAATCTTTTGTTTCACTGATTCTATTTTCTTTTATGTGGGAAGAGAGAACAGATTCCTTTTGTAACATATCGGTGCTTTCGTTAATATATACTGAGTGTTTCACTTCATTATCCATGGGGTTGGAAATAGAGTTATCACTTATGTTATCTTCTATGTTTTCATCCATATATTCTATCCAGTGAATTTCGTTTTTCTCATCCTCTTTATCGTTCCTGCTATGTGTATTGCCATTGGTTGGGCTACTAATGCTATTAGTGTTGTTACTACTGCAGTTATGATCCTTTATCAAATCTGATACTTGTTCATTCGTTTCAATATCCAAATCGTTTATATCGTTAGAATCATTATCTTCATTTTTGTTATTTCCTTCTGTGTTTTTTTTTTTTTTTTTTTTGACATTTTGATTGAATTCTTACTTTTTTCCCTTTTTTTTTCTTTATTTCCCTTACCCATAATATTGTACTTTCTTTTTATTTTGGGTCGTGATTTAAATAAAAAAAAAAAAAATAGGAATAATCAAAATTTTAAAATTGCATAAAGAGCTGCTATGCATATGCGGTATTACACGTGTTTGCATACATACGTTGCGTGTGCATATAGATATGTGTTTATGTCTGCGCTTAAGTCTGTGCATACGTATGTATGACTGCGCATCACAAGGCAACTACCTACTTAGTGGTACGTTCAGCTTTCGATGTATTATGCATGAGCATAACTGCTAAATCATTCCACCGATTGTAAATATTTATTTATAATATTTCTATCACATATACCCATATATGCGCTTGTATGTATGTACGTATTTATGCACGTATTTCTACTCAGTTTAACTATTTTTCTTTCATGCATATTTTACGTATGTACGCATTTATATCTCTAAAAAATAATAGAGCTACACTATAGGCTTGAAACCTTTTTTTTTTTTTTTTTTTTACTTACAAAAACTATGTGAACTATTAGAAAAAAACATGTACATACTTATGATAAAAATGAGAACAGTGCAATTACTTTAATAATTTCCAAAAAGGAAAAGCACAAAACGAAAAGTACGTCATAACGTGTGCCTAAATTTGTGCGCTCATATGTATATATATATAAATGTATGCACGTATGCACGTATGCACGTATGCACGTATGCACGTATTTACATATGCACGTATTTACGTATGCCCTTATTTACATATGCACGTATTTACATATGCCCTTATTTACATATGCACGTATTTACATATGCCCTTATTTACATATGCCCTTATTTACATATGCACGTATTTACATATGTACGTATGACCATATGCACATATTTACGTATTCACGTTTGTACAAATGTGCAATGATACAAGTTTGTTTATGCCGACTTGAAAATGTTTTCATGAGTATTACCAGCACAACGTTTACGATATTTCAAAAAAAAAAAAAAATTATATATTTTTTATAAGGTCTTTAGAAAAAAGAGTAAAAATGAAACTTATTAAAGATGTATGAAAAATGCCTTTTCTAGGTAGACCTAAAATAACAATGTAAAAATTAAGAATGCTTAGTAGTTTATTTAAACGTCATTTGAATAACTAAAGAAAATGAAGCTTATATAAAAATTATAAGCTCATACATAAAAGACCCTTGATATATGCTATTATTTTACCAAGGGACAAATTTTTTTTTTTTTTTTCTTTTTAATTGTATTGGAAGATATTATAAATTTTGATGGCATCACTAGAGTTTTTTTTTTTTTTAATTTGTACGGGATGTAACCTTATGTACACATTTAACTTTAGCGAAAAAAATTAAGAAATGTCATACGACAAGTTAATATTTATATAAAATTATGTTCAACATTATGTTCAACATTATGTTCAAAATTATGTTCAAAATTATATTCAAAATTATGTTCAAAATTATGTTCAAAGTTGTGTTCATAATTGTGTTCATAATTGTCAGCAAAGTGTAAATTGTGTACACACTATTTTTTTAATGCATAATAATACTAATTTAGTGCTGCTCAACGTGTTTATACAAATATATATATGTGCATGGGTATGTATTGACAATTTTGATTGTTAGATTTAACCTTTTTTTTTTTTTTTTTTTTTTTTTTTTTTTTTTTTTTTTTTTTTTTCTTAAAATAATAATAAATTATAAATAATCTTATGTTTTTAAGAACAGGTGCTTATTTCCAAAACAAGAATATATTTTTTTATTCCTATGACTGTAAAGACTTCACTTTCATTCTTCGTTTTTTTATTTTTTTTTCTTATTACACAAAATTGAGTATCACGAAATGAACATATTAAATAAAGCGGAAAATGAATGAAAAAAGGGAAATTATTTTGACTATTCAATTGCTTTTTTTTTCCTACATTTTTTCTTTTTTTTTTTTTTTTTTTTTTTTTTTTTAAGCACTTTTCTACGTAATAATTCAAAAAGTATATCTGTTATCTTTACCCTTTGTTATTTATTTTAATTATGTTGTATATGTACATATATGCCCTTATATGTAATTACATATATATTTACTAACTAATGTGTGTACACATGTTAAACATAAAAAAATATTATTCGTACACGGATAGATTTGTTTAATTTAACATTATCCATGCAAACACATGTATACGTGTGTACTTATATGTACATACAAATATATTCTTATGGATATATATTTATTTGTGTTCATAACTGTATGTAATAATGCAAAACTTTTCAGAAGAGCAATTTCAGTGAAAGGCAAGATCAACAACACGTAGTACTATTTGAACTTTTTCCTTTTATTAACAGTGCATTGCAGTGTATCCTAAGCATACTATTACATTTTTATTTTTCTTTTTGCCGTACGAGGATAACCAAAAATTATGAGGATAACCAAAAATAGTTTAACTTATTTTAATTTTTTTATTTATACATTTATTTTAATTAATACATTTATTTATTTATTTATTTGTGTTATTTTAATTAATTAATTACTTTATTTATTTATATATTTATTTATTGTATTTTAATTAATTTATTTATTTTATTTTTTTTTTTTAAAGTGGAACAAATATATTATTAATGTAGTACTGCCTCATCGATATGTTTTACTCAAATTATTTACTCGGCTTTATTTAAAAAAAAAAAGGAAAAAAAAAAAAAAATGAACCGTTTTCATAAATGGCATACATATCGGGTTGGACATCAAATATAGTTCTTCATAAATAATGAGGAAGCCTTCTTTTTCAAAACGATTTAAAATTCATTCAACTGGTGTATATATATAATTTAAGAATATTTTTATTTTTAAATTATGAATATATCCTAATTTTAATATAATAAAAAAAAAAAGAAAAAAAAGAAAGGTACTTTTTAAAATTTCCACCTAAAATTATCAGCTTCTTTTAAACATTTTTTTTTTTGTTTAACAAATAATTCCTATATCAAGAAAAAATTTATGCCACCTTTTATTTGCATTTTACGCCATTCGAGCTTCATTTATTACTACTGCTACTGCTATTACTACTAGTACAGCAACAACTACTACTGTTACTACTATTATTTCTTTTTTTTTCTTTTTTGTTATGTTAAATGCTTACCAATGTAATAGCTACGAAGTTTGAAAAGAGTGCTTCCAGCAGGTTAATAGAAAAAAAAAGAGAAGAAAAAAGATGAATGGGTAAACGTACACAGCCTATTTACACATACATGCATATACACACATATATACCCACGTACACACTACTTATGCACCTACATATATACCCCCCTTTATGACAATCTTTTACTTACCAAAAGCAATTAAGATATACCATACTGCAGAAAAGACGCAAAAAGTACAAACATACGTCCAAAAAAGAGGTAATAAAAAGAGAATACACACAAACATGCACATGAACATACATGCGTGTAAACATACGTGCGCAGTGAAAAGGAAACAACATTGATGTAATGAAGGTTCTAATATTTAAACAGACAAAATGAAATTAAAACTTATGCTTGAATGGTGTACAGTGGTAGCAATTAAAATTGTAATTGCGTCATTTTATTTCTCTGGTGTGGATATTAAAAATATGAAAGGGAAATACAAAGAGATTGAAAACATAAATAAAAAGGAGAATGTAATAAAGGAAATATTTTTGAATGAATTAAAGAAATTAAATTATATGAATAACAATGTTATAGCATTAAGTACATCAAGACATCATTTTAATTATAGGCATACGTGTAACTTATTGATTGCATATAAATACCTAAAAGATATAGGTGATATTATTGATACAAATATATTACTTATGATCCCATTTGATCAAGCTTGTAATTGTAGGAATATTATAGAAGGCACAATTTTTAAAGAATATGAAATATTTCCAAGTGAAAATTACGATATACATGTAAGAGATAATTTATATACAAATTTAAATATTGATTATAAAAATGATAATGTTAAGGATGAACAAATCAGAAGAGTTATTAGACATAGATATGATGCATTTAGTCCTAAAAAAAATAGACTACAAACGAATGGAAATAAACAAAAAAACTTATTCATATACATGACAGGTCATGGTGGTGTAAACTTTTTAAAAATTCAAGAATTTAATATTATGAGTTCCTTTGAATTTAAATTATATATACAAGAACTACTTATAAAAAATTTATACAAATATATCTTTGTGATCATTGATACATGTCAAGGATATAGTTTTTATGATGATATATTACATTTTATAAATAAATATACTATTAAAAATGTCTTTTTATTATCTTCATCTAATAGAAATGAAAATAGCTACAGTCTCTTTTCAAGTAAATTTTTAAGTGTATCAACAGTTGATAGATTTACTTATCATTTTTTTAATTATTTAGAAAATATTTATAGAATATATCCTGACGAACCACATAAAAATGCAAAATCTTTTTCCATGTTTAATATTTTGAATTATTTAAAAACACAACATTTAATATCACAAGCAACAATAAATAATTCCAAATTTAACTCATCCACATTTTTACATGATAAAAACATCCTTTTTTTTAATTCCAATTTGTTACCTATAAATAAGGATGATATGAACAAATCAACATATAACCAAAATGACAAGGACAGAAGAGATGACTCGTTTAATTCGAGAAAAACGTGTTTAGGTTATTTAACTTTATGTGGTCATATAAAAAGTCAAATATATGCAAATATGGCAAATCTATATGAAGATAGAAGCTATTACAGCAATAATATGGGGGTTTACCTGAAAGAAGAGTCCTATTTTACGGATTATTGTTTTACTTCCATTCACGTGAATGTAAACTATATGCTGAAAGTTTTAGTTTTTTTATTTTTCCTTTTCTTTTTTCTGCTCATTTTTTTGTTTAAGTGATGCGCCATGGGTGATGCTACTTTCTAACGCTTCAATGTTATTATGTTATTTTATCATTTCGTCATTTTATCATTTCGTCATTTCATTATTTCGGCATTTTATCATTTCGTCATTTTATCATTTCGTCATTTCATTATTTCGGCATTTTATCATTTCGGCATTTTATCATTTCGTCATTTCATTATTTTATTATTTTATTATTTTTGTAAAATTAACTTACTTTTCTGGAAATGACAGCATTATTTTTTTTTTAGTTTCAAAATAGAGCAACCATTGACGTTTTGCAGGTCATGTAATTTAAAAAAAAAAAAAAAATTAAGCTAAATTCGTAAATGGTTCATTACATATTTATACATGTGTGCAAATATGTTCAAAAAGAATACGATATACGTTCCGTTCGCAATTGGTTTGGTGCGGGGGGGGGGAGGGAAGGTAAGACACTGAAACGGATAAAAGATAAAAAAATAATATAGTGTAACATAATTGTGATACTAAAAAAAAAAACTAATGTATTTAACAAAACTGAAAGGAGAAAAATGAAAAGGATTATGAAAAGAATATTTCTTGAGGTTAAAAAAAAAATATTATGTTAGAGGGCAAATATATGCAGCCATTTTATTGAATAAAAAACAGAAGAATGAAGAATACTTTTCCATATTAAAGAGATTATTTGATTATTTTTAGATTACGAATACTCTTTTTTTCCAAAAGAAATTCATATTTTAAAAAAAGTAAAGTGTCTTCTTTTAAAGTATTATCATTTTGCCCACACTACACATACACAAAATGGAAAGAAAAAATAAAAAAAAAAATATAAAAATATAAAAAAATAAAATACAAAGGTTTGTTTAAATGAATATACGGTAATGCATTAAAATGTTGAACGTATGAATTTTGTGTATTTCAAAAAAATTGCTTATAACATTTGGTTTTCCTATTAGAAAGGTGTATGACACCACTAAAATTACATTGCTTTTTTTTTTTTTTTACAAAAAAAAAATGGAAAAAATTAATGATAAAATGATAGGATTAAAATATGTTTACTGCTAGTACTTTATGAGAGGCGCACTTTGCATAATATGTTCCTCTTTTTTGACAACTCCAAAAGAGGAATAACCGAATTAACAGTTTCCAAGAGTTCATTATTCTGGTTGTTTAGCATTTTTTTATCTTTTTTATTAAATTTCAGCTTATAACAGTTTATGGCATCGATGCATAGTATTGCCAGGGCTCAAAAAAAGATGCAGTATTTTCATTTTTTCCAAATTTTTTTTAAAGCATACATATAAATGTACGTATGTGGGTTTCTGGATATATGAGTTGTATGGGTGTATGGGTTATGGGTGTATGGGTTATGGGTGTATGGGTTATGGGTGTATGGGTTATGGGTGTATGGGTTATGGGTGTATGGGTTATGGGTGTATGGGTTATGGGTTATGGGTTATGGGTGTATGGGTTATGGGTGTATGGGTTATGGGTGTATGGGTTATGGGTGTATGGGTTATGGGTGTATGGGTTATGGGTGTATGGGTGTATGGGTGTATGAGTATATATGTATAAACGCATTAGCGTATTTTAATTTTTTTTCTTCTGAAGGTACATGGAATGTTTTTATATACAGAGATAAACAACAAACACCAAAAATTTTAATAGCAATGCTTAAAACTTTAAAATATACATTTTTAAATATTATGAAAAAAGTGGAAGCTCCAAGAAAAAGCTGTAAAAGTTTTTATTGATTTTTTCTTTTTTTCGCGCTCTATTAATGTGTTAATGTGTCAATGTACCGATGTGCCAATATGCGAACGTGTTTATGTGTTATTTTATTTTTTTTTTTTTGTTCTTTTTTGTACATTTTTGCACATTTTTGCGCTCATGATTTTTATTTACCTTAACAAGACAGCATGAATAAATAAATTTTTTGGTTGTATTTAAGAAAAAATATTAACGCGTCAGTACAAAAAAAAAAAAAAAAATATATAAAATTAAAGACAAAATATAATAAAAAAAATACACCTACTTTAATTTTAGTGTTTAGAAAAATTTACTATATTGAAGCAAAATTACCAAGTATCACCTTATGTTCATATATATGTACACATATAAAAATATATATTTATATATATATATATATATATATATATATATATATATACATATATGCGAATATATGTATGTGTTCGTAGGCGTGTGAGTAAAATTGAAAAGAAGGGAAAAAGGTGCCAATTTTAATAAACCTAAATACATAAATCCTTTTAAGGATTTTGCCTGGTATGTGTTACTTTTTGTTATTTGCTGATACGTATCCATTTTGTATTGCACTTTAGAATTTATTACAAAATAGTCTAAGTCAATTTATAATAAAGGAAATATATGTATAACGCGAATATATGCATAAATAGTACTATGAAAAAAAAAAAATAAAAAAAAAAGGACACATATATAAGTGGGATATGTATGTTCCAAATAACTTATATGTACACAGTATAAAAATGGCACACTGTATTGTTTTATAAATACTTTTCACTGTCAGAATATACACACATAATATACGTGAGCATGTGTAAACAAGATTGGTGTGTGAACGCAAACATAAAAAAATATTTTCAGTTACACATTAGAAGCGGAAATATTCGTGCACTATTTTGAAATACAGTTAAATAATATTACTATTTTTAAAATTTTTTAAATATTTGTATTTTAATTGTATTTACCTGAAAATGTTATACGGTTATAAAAAAAAAAAATTTTTATTAGTTATAAATTCAGTATTATTTATACTATTTACTGTATTTATTTTATTTACATCTTTTACATTATTCGCTTTATTCACACTGTTTACACGATTTTCTCTTTATTTTTAAATGAATTAAAAGTAGTAAATACTCGTTCTTCAATTTTTCCTGCGATTTATTCGGCACAGACAATTTTCATAGCGCACACCATTGAAATAAAATTGCCATAGTGTTTTATGTTTATATACCATTCTGTAAAATTAAAAGGAAAATAGTAGTTCGCAAATTTTTTAAACAGAAGACAAACTACCAGTTATGTTAAAGTGATACATATTTTAGCAAAGTTAAAAATTTATGATAAATTAATGGTTTATTAATTTTTACCTAATCTCCTGTTATTTTTATCGTACATTTTACTCCATTTTACTGCTTTTTACTGCATTTTGCTCCATTTTGCTGTTATTTAATTAGACGTGTAGCAAAACAACGAAGTAAAAATAATTAATGCCTTAATTTATTTGGCACCATGTTTCGCAAAATCGCTTGTCTTTAATGAGTAACCGCTGCACCAACTTTTTGTTTTATCACATAGATATATTTGTATCTTGGGTGCGTGCCTACATGTACACAAATGCACTTTGCAACGCCGCACGCTACGTCTATACATTAATCAAAGCATGATGAAAATACATACGTTTTCAACATAATTTGTTTGTGGTTTTATTTGCGGTTTTATTTGCGGTTTTGTTTAAGGTTTTTATTTTTATTTCGGTGAAGTGTTCACATTAAATTTATTCATGTTTTTGAGTTTTTACAAAGGCTAAATTTTATTTGTTTATTTTTTTTTTTAACATAATGTATTCGCAGTGATCCTATTTGTATATCATCAGACAAATTAATTTACCCACCCGCATATACTATCAAATGAACATACTTTCCTTAGTTTGCTTCTTTACATTGTTTTGTTTTATTTTTTATTTTCATTTTATTTTTATTTTCATTTTATTTTTATTTGTTTTTTATTTTTATTTATTTATTTTATTTTTTTACGTGCTTATTAAGTCTCACTAATATACCATTATTTGATACTGTTTTAATTGAATTCTTTTTTCTTTTCTTTTTTTTTACTTTTGTTTTTCTTTTTTTTCTTCATATTTTATGCTTGTTAAACATTACATGTTTCTTTATGCCCAAATCGACTTGCCTACTTTGTTATAGTTTTCTTATAAAGTGAAATTTCCCAAGAAAATGGATATAAGACATGTAAAAGGTTGTGCATATTATGAAAGGGAAGATGAAATAGATTATAAAGATGAAATTAAAGAGGTTACAGAAAATTTAATATATGAGAGAAAAAAGAATTTTCAAGAACAAGACAATTATTGTTACAACTCCGCAATAAGTATATGTCCGAACGTTTATTGTAATATTTACACAGATTTATATAACTGGTTTGGTTTTAAAAATTGTAGGAAAATAGACATTGAATCTTTGAATACCTGTTTTACAGATATAACAAATGGAGGTGTAGGTTATTATGAAAAGCTGATAGTATTAGGAGGAAGAGTTTTAGAATTATATAGTGAATTACATTTTTTTAATAAATATAATTATGAAAAAGATGTAGAGATAGTTAATGATTTGAAAAATATTAAATCAATTAAAGAAGTTGTTTTTCATTATTTATATGTTCAAAAGAGAAAAAATCGTGTAATATATAAAAACAGTTTATATTTATTTGGTTATTCTTATCTGTATACACCATTATTTTTTAATAATAAAAATTCCATAATAAAATATGTTAAAGCATGTGTAGCATATGCAGTCAAATATAGTGGTTCAAATATTTTCTCGTGGATGCCTTCCTTAATTGAACATATACATCATGCACAAAAATTAAAGATTGCAGAAATAGAACAGGAAAACGAGTTAATACAAGATTTACAGGAATATTTTGGGTACCAATTTGACTACATATTACCAAGAATAGCAGAATGTTTTAGTTATCACAATATTTATATAACCAATTCCCACTTAACAGGACTACAAATAATTCGAATGTTCGCTAATGAGTATTTTTCCCTTTTGGCGGATGTAAGGAATTGGCCAAATGACTGTTTATAAATTTGAGACTGCATGAGTTATGCTGTTTGTGTGGCGTGTACGTGCACGTAGATATGCATATTTGTATATATGTATATATAGTACATGTGTACATATTACATATATACATAGTACATGAATACATAGTAGATGTATAACATAGTACATGAATACATAATACATGTACATACGTAAACACACTTTTAAATATATATAAATGCACAATACACACACTAACCCTGCACTACGACGAACGTTTTTCCTCTATTCGTGGATTAAAAATGAGTGCATAATTTTTTTTTTTTTTTTTTTTTTTTTTTTTTGTTGCTTACGTAGGACGTGAACATAAACGGAAAGGAAAAAGTAGTATGGGTGCGAGAGGAGACTGAAGCCTTTTTGAATTCCAAATGTATTGAAATCTTTAGTGGATGCATGATATCATTGAACAAATATTTAAATGAGAAAAATGTACAAGTATCTAAGATAAGGAACATATTCGAAATGATATTATCATCCTGTTGGGTTTTAGGAAATGAAAAGAAAAATAAAATATGGGTAAAGGCTTTAATACAAAGATTAAGACAAGTGCAGTTATTAACTCAAATAACTACTATAGAAAAGTGGTCTTATAGTATAAAAAAATATAATGATATTAATATAAGTAATTTTGTAAAAGATATATACAACTTTAATAATATAAATGGAAGTATATTATCACCTTTCCAGTTACAAAATATTAATGTTTATTTACCTCCAAAGGAGGTTATGTTAAAACAGATTCCTTATTATACTACTATTGCTGATAAATATAAAGATCGGTATCAGCAAGCAGATAATAACAAAGTGAAGGGAAAAAAAGACTGCCAACTTTATAATGCATTGAACAATATTTCGAAAAATATATATATGCATTTCAAACCTAGGAAGCAGACAAATGTTCATTCAGCTAGTGTGAAAAAGCTAGTCTACACGAATAAGGAGGACCCATATGCAGGTTAGAAAGGAGGCAAGCATTTCAGTGTGCATATGCATGTTGAGCAGTGCCATGTGTACGCGCACATGTACGTATATACATATGTTTATGTATATATATACGTATATGCATATATATATATATATATATATATATATATATATATATATATATATATATATATATATAGCTGCACACTACTAAGCGGGTGTGCGGATTTGCGAGAGGTTTCCGCTTACGATATCAACCAACAAGGTATTAAATTACAAATGTTTATTTATTTGTCATTCCAACACAGATATGAATTATCACAAACTTAAAGCAAATCTTGAGGAAGATGAGTCTTCAAACGAAAGATATGATGATCTTGTGAACATGGACGAGGAAGAAGTATTTTTTCCCAATAAAAAAATGAACATAATAAAATCAGAAAGAAATAAAAAAAATGGAATCCCTGTTAAAATAAAATATATTAGAGATGCAAACAATGATGAAAATTCTAAATATGTCATAGAGATACCAAAAAAAGACCTGACACAAAGAGGGAGTAAAAATCATGTAAAAGCTGGTAAGATATAAAATAAAAAAATAGAAGTTTATGTGTAAATTTTAGTTAATAATGCATAAAAAAAGTATCTAAAATTTGGTGCAAAAAAAAAAAAAAAAAAAAAAAGAAAAAAGATATGTCCACACTATTTCGTTGTTTTACGCGTGCATAAATTTAGATATATATATATATATATAAGAACATATGACGATGTTTTTTATGTTTTATTCTCAGTGCTTTGGGGAAACGGCAAAAAAGGCTTAGAAATTAAGCTACCGGCTGCAAGCAACTTTATATCACAGATGAAAATTAAATGAAAAAAAGTCTACAAGTAAAATACAATTCTGATATAATATAGTTCAAAAAGTAAAATAAAATAAAAAAATTTTTTTTTTTTTTTTTTTATATGTTAATTTAGTATTAAAAATTTAATCTTACATAACTTTTACCTTGTATCATAATGTATGTGTAGTCGTAGTTCATATATTAAATTATGTCAAGCATGTTTTGCTATTTTTTAGTAAATCTTGTACATCGTGTTCATCATTTTTTTTTTTTGTTCATTTCGGAATATGACGCAGTTATATATTCACATATATATATATATATATATATATATATATATATATATATATTCACATATATATATATATATATGCATCCAAATACAGAGCTCAAAAGTTTTCTCATATTTTTTTGGAATACTACAACGTCATAATGATTTTTTTTCATTTATATAAAGTGAAAAATCAAAGCTAATAAACAGTGCTCCCTATAGGGAAATCTTTCAAAAAGGCATGAAAAAAAAATAAAATACAAACAAAACAAACAAAACAAACAAAGCAAACAAAACAAGCAAAACAAACAAAGCAAACAAAGCAAACAAAGCAAACAAAACAAACAAAACAAACAAAACAAACAAAGCAAACAAAACAAACAAAACAAACAAAACAAACAAAACAAACAAAAAAAACAAAAAAAACAAAAAAAACAAAAAAAACAAAACAAAAATAATGAATAGAAAAGTAATAAAAAGAAGTAATGAAAAATAAGTAAATGAAAAAAAAAAAAAAAATTAAATATTGTATAGTTCTAGGACATAAAATAATAAGAAGATACGTAAAAACGTAAAGCTAAAAAAAAGGAAAATTCAGGCAACCAATATTTTCATAAGAACGTTAAAAAAAAAAGGAAAAAAAAAAATAGGAAAAATCAAAATTAGCATATTATTAACCTGTTTGTTCGTAAAAAACAATATATGTATGTATATATGTATGTATTTATATGTATTGCAAAAACACAATAAAGGCACAACACTAAGATCAATGTTATAGGGTTAATATAACGTGAACAAAAAAAAAAAAAAATAATATAAAATATATACATTTTTATTTTATAAAAAAAAATGTAACATATGCATATATACATATATAAATATATACATATATACATATATACATATATAAATATATACATATATACATATATACATATATACATATATACATATATACATATATACATATATACATATATACATATATACATATATACATATATACATATATATATATATATATCTATATCTATGTATATATATAGATGTATAGATAGATATAGATATAGATATACATGTACATAGAGAAATTTCAGAAATAAATACATTAGAAAAAGGGAGAAGTAAAATATTTCCAAATATGCCAAAATATAGCATTTACTGTAAAACGAAAAAAAAAAATATATTTATACATAACAATACATGTCAGTGGTAATTAAATTTGTTTGTTATAAAGAATAACATAAAACCTTTTCAAAAATCATATTTTGTAGAAAACTTTTTTGTATATAAAAAGAAAAAAAAAATAATAATAACATCAAAAATATAGTTGGAGAAAAAGCGAAAAGAAAACATAAATTTTATAGGATTAATACTACGAAGAAACAGGCAACACAAATATATATATATGCATTCATGTAAAATATAGAAATTGAGATAAACAAATATATAAAATTTAGGAGAGGAAGAAAATAAAAAACACAGTATAACGATATATAGTAAAATAAAGAGAAACAAATAGATATAAATCGTAACACAACGAAAAAGAGTAGAATAAAAAAAAATATAAAAAAGTACAAAAAAATGGATAAGCTAATATCATGCAACAAGATCAAATTGACTGTTGTTTTGGTGGGAGGTTTATGCTCTCTAGCATTATATCATATGAAAAAGAAAATAAAATTTTCTCAATTTCTATTTTCGAAAAAATGGTTTAGCGAATTTTCATTGATGTGGCCAGGACAAGCATTTAGTCTGGAAATAAAAAAAATTATTCACCAAGCCAGATCGAAATACCAAGTAATGTATACACGTATATGTATGTACATGCACATGTATATATATATATATATGTATGTTATTTTATGGGTTTTTTAAAAATGTGTATAATATTCAGCTGATTTTTCCTTTATATTTCAACTGTTAGGTCATAAAACAAATTGTTGGCAGCTTTTTTTTTTTTTTTTTTTTATTATTTTTATTTGCTTTTTTAAAATATGTGTATATGTATTTTTATGAATATTTATTAAACGTCTTATGTGAATAGAACCCATCTAAGTTTTATGAAGCAATTTTATATGTGCTATTTTTAGCACAATGTATTTTGCTTACCCGTTTGTATGCATATAAATGAGCATATATTTATACATATATGCATATATATATGTACATGCACATGCGCATGTTCCAATTCGTTTAATGTTAATTACATCTGTTTGATTGCAAGGGAAGAAGTTCAACATGTAGCCATATTTCATAAGAAAGGAGATAAAAAAGCTTGTTCAATTAATAAAAAAAATATGAACAGTTAATATTTTTTTTTTTTTTTTCACATTGTTTATTTTTTTTCTGCTTATTTGTAGAATATATTAGTCTTTGAAAGTACCACTTTTGGGAATGTATTAGTGTTGGATGGTGTAATCCAATTAACAGAAAAAGACGAGTTCGCTTATCACGAAATGATGGCACATATACCAATGACAATTGCAAAAGAGCCCAAGAATATTTTAGTTGTAGGAGGAGGTGATGGAGGAGTAATAAGAGAATTATGTAAATATAAAACTGTTGAAAATATAGACATTTGTGAAATAGATGAAATGGTTATAGATGTATGTAAAATGTTTTTTAAAAATATTAGTTGTGGTTTTGAAGATAAAAGAGTAAATGTGTTTATTGAAGATGCTAGTAAATTTTTAGAAAATGTAACGAACACATATGATATTATAATAGTAGATAGTTCAGACCCCATCGGGCCTGCGGAATCTTTATTCAACCAAGATTTTTATGAAAAAGTATACCATGCACTGAAACCCATTGGTTATTGTGTTGCGCAGGTAACGACGAGAATTTATGTGTTTACATGTGATTACATATAATAAAATGTACAATGATTTTTTTATTTATTTTTTTTATTCTTTTACACCTGTGCAGATTTTGGTTTGTTAACATTTGATAACCTCTTTGCAATTTTTTTTTTTTTAATTTCCATATTTTTTAATTTCCATATTTTTTAATTTCCTTATTTTCTAATTTCCCTATTCTTTAATTTCTTTATTCTTTAATTTCTTTATTCTTTAATTTCTTTATTCTTTAATTTCTTTATTCTTTAATTTCTTTATTCTTTAATTTCCTTATTTTTAATTTCCTTATTTTTTAATTTCCTTATTTTTTAATTTCCTTATTTTTTAATTTCCATATTTTTTAATTTCCTTTTTTTTTTATTTTTAATTAGTGCGAATCTTTTTGGATACACGTAGGAACAATAAAAAGTATGATGGGATACGCGAAAAAATTATTTAAAAAGGTAGAATATGCAAATGTTTGTATTCCAACCTATCCGTGTGGATGTATAGGTACGTTCGCTTATTGCAAATAATTTTATACATATATACACGGTCCATGTATTTATAAATGATGAATTCATGAAAAAGGAAATTCTTGAAATATAGATGAGAATGCACAATGAATGTGAGATAAATATTTGGGTATTCTTCATATTTATTCGCATGATTCATTCAGATGGAAGACGTAAATACGTGTGTTTATATACGTATATATGCATGCGTACATGCATATATATAGTATATATTCATATACATAATACCCATACCCATACGCTATACGCGTGTATAGTATAAACTGTGTTTACTCATATATACCCCCCTTATTTTATTTTATTTTTTTACAGGCTTACTGTGCTGCTCCAAATCAGACACAGGTATGTCAAAACCAATCAAAAAATTAGAAACAAAGGAATTTTTAGATTTGAAATATTATAGTTATAAAAATCATAGCGCATCATTTAGGTTACCATCATTTGTTTTAAAGGAGATTGAAAATGTCTAATGTTTAATTTGTAATATTGTACATCGTACACATTATACAAATATACATTATATACGAACGCACCATTAAGTTCATTTGTAGAAGACGCTTATGTGTGTATATATTTAAATACATATAAATATATATACACATTTATATGTGAATATATATATGCATATGTGGTACCTGGACAACTCTTTTTGAAGAATAAAAATTTTTGTTTTGTCCCCTTTTTTCATTTTTTATACTTGTAAATTTTGTTATTACTCAGTCCATGCGACGAAACAGGAAATGGGAGAAAATATATAACCCCTTTTATATATATATGTGCGCACATGAACATATGTACGGTGAAAAAAGGAAAAAATATTACATACATACATACATACATATATATATATATATATATTTTTTTTTTTTTTTTTCCTTTTTTTATCCTTTTTTTTGAAATATTTACATAAAGTTTTATAACAATTAATTTTATTTTGAAATCATAAAAACGAAAAACTGTTTAAAAAAACAAATTTTGTAGATATGACGCAAAAAATATTGTATATATTTGAATTCAATGGTAAATTCTCACATAATTTTTTTATACCGCAAGTGTACACATATATATCCATATATATATATATATATATATATATATAATTCTTCATTTGTATTATTTTCTTTTTCTTTTTTTTTAAATTTCATTTTGAAGTTCTACCATTATATAAAAATAAATACAACATAGATAAGAAAAATAGTATTACTTTATTATTCCTCCTCCTTCGCGTCTTTTGTACAAGCTTAAAAATGTATAGCAAGACTATTTATTTTTTTTATTTATCATAAAAATAATTTATGCTATAATAAAAGTTTATTATATATTTAAATTTGTATAAACTTTTTATCCAACTACATGAAAATAAAATATAATTATTCGTCCATAAATAAAATTCAACATTTTTTTCAGTACAAAATATAAATAAACATTCATATATCTTATGTACATCCTATTATAGGAAAAAATTAAAGTTTGCCCTTCAAATAAGCATCAAGCAGTAAAGTCTAATTAACAATCAAAGCAAAAACAAAGATAGATGTATATATATGTAGATATGTATATATTAAGCACATTTTGAAACATATTATATATATAGGCATAAATGGACCCCATTTTTGCCAATCATTATTATGCTAACGCGAAAAACTGCAAAAAGATGCGAAAAAATTAAGAGAATTACTACAGTAAAACTTTACCTGAGGTACATTAATAAAAACCTTTGTCCTCTTTTTTTTTTTTTTTTTTTCATAAAAATGTAATTACAAAAGAATGGTATAAAAATTATTTTTATATATTATTTTGACAAAATAATATATTATTCATATATATATATTATATATATATATAGTTCTATTATGTGGAATAATTTTTTTTTTTTTTTTTTTTTTTTAATGCACTGATCCATTTTATGACTTGATGTACAAGCATGCAGCTTTTCAATTTTATTACTTTTTATATCCTTACATAATATAGGATACTATCTCCTACGAAAAAAATCAATTTTCGTAATGCCATAAAATTAAAAATATAGATATATTTAACCACATGAAAAAATTAAATTTAATTATGTAGTAGTACATAATATAGTGCTAAATCGTTTGCAATATATATTTATATAAATATATATGTACAATATTATGTAATGCCTACATATCATATAAGAACACAATAATGTATACAAAATTATATATACATATATTTATATAATACTATATTTTATAAACATAAAATATATAAATAATTATACATGTATAAATAATTATACATATATAAATACATAAATATTCGATTAAACATCTTATCTTATATATCTTGTAATGGTATACATGTAAGAACTTTATAAAGTTACTATAACTGCTTTATTAATTCCTATATTAAGTGCTATCTTAATTGCTATAATAAAGTTCTGTGTTAATTGCTATAATAAAGTGATATGTTAATTGCTATAATGAAGTGCTATGTTAATTGCTTTATTATATTACTTTACTAAGTGCTTTACCAATTATATTACTTTACTATTTGCTTTACCAATTATATTACTTTACTATTTGCTTCATTAACAGCTTCGTAATTACTTGCTATCCCTTTAGAGCATTATCTTAATTTTAGCAATATAAATATGTATTTTAATATATACATAAATAGATATATTTTAAGAAAAAAAAATAAAGGTATATAGCACAGTTTATTATTTTATTTTAATATGTATTTATTATATGTTATGTATATATAATTATTATATATATAGAATGCACAAATAAAAAAATTAATTTTTTTTTTTTTTTTATACTTATTCGTATAGTTATTTAACTGAATAAGGAAAACAAAAAAACAGCTTGAAAAGGAATTTTTTTTTTTTTTTTTTTTTTTATATCGTTATTGATTTAACATGAAAAAGAAAAATTAAAATTTTAAATATATATAGTTAATATGTTTTATTATAACATATAACATATTTAAAGTTATATAAGCATATATAGTAATATATATATATATATTATATATATATAATACATATTTATATTTGTATATATTTATATACAAATATATGTTTACATACTTTAATTTTAACGTTCAGAATTCAGAGATCACCGCTAATTAATTTTTATAACTTTCAGCTGAAGCCTTTTTTTTGAATATATTTATATAAATAAAAAATATAAATATATAAATATATATATATAAATATATATATATAAGTATAAATATATAAATATATATATATATATAAATATATATATATAAATATATATATATACATAAATATATATTTATAAAAGTATATGCTTATTTAAATACCTCATATATTTTATACATTATTTATACGTACATATACATATATATATATATATATATACTGCACTCTTACGTATAAGGCAAAAACCCAGATTTTTTGAAAAATGATGAAAGTAGCGCTATCGATATTACTTTTGCTTCTCCCATCATACGCAGTTGCAACAGGAATGGATGAACCTTTACCACCAGCCATTGAATCTATTACAGGAAAATTGAAAACAGCAAATGATGCTCACAATAAATATTTAAATATTATAAATGAAGTTTTATCAAAGAAAGAAGAGAATTTTGCTTTTTCTGTTTCCACTAGTGGATATAAATGCACATTTAATAAATTTGATATCATTGTTGACAATTCTTCAAAGGCTGTAAACTCTTTATTTGTTGAAGATAATGAAGCGCTAATAAAAGATGCTATAAATGAATATAAATTGCGTTTAATGCTTGAATTGGATCATTTGAAACCTCCACATATTAACTTGAAAAATCTTAAGAAGGATTTTCAAGGTATTTGTTTGAAATATTTTACAGATTTAAGAATGAAATTTTTCCACATATACAGGAATGATGGAGTAACAGGAAATAATAATAATATTAGTGATGAGGGTTCGAATAATGAAAACCAATTACCATCAAACTATGAATCTTCTTTATCTGATTCTGATGTATCTAGTGATGAAAATAGAGACTTGTCAGAAGTAACTGAAGATGGAAAAAATGAAAATAAAAACCCACAAATTACTAGTAGCTATTCTTTTTCATCCCACAGTTCACATAAAGTAGTACAAAATGGTAAAGAGATATTAAATGAAAATGACGAAAGCAATGTTAGTAGTGACGATGAAGATCATGCATCATTAGGACCTATGACAAAAGAAAAAGCACTTGAAATTTTCTTAAAAAATACAGCATTTGAAATTGAAGGATATTGCACAGAAGAACAACCAAAAGAAAAACCATTCATTGTTTATTTTACTGGTAATCTAAGTAGAAATCACATAGCAACTGCGTGTAATACTACAGGAAAAAATCATTTAAGAGGAGCTGATGGAAAACTTTTACCTATTCAACCATTAAGTGCAGATGATATGAATAGGATGATGAGCGATATGTTTAAATTTTTTGAAAGTCAGAAAGATGCACAACAATTATTATTTCCCATACTTGATAAATTTAACATGTTGGGTTCACTTGAAAATATGGGATTTCCGGAAGAACTAGATTTTGATAGCTTACTTAATAATTTACCAGATTCCACAACCCAGGGAGGTAATAATAGTGGCGGTAGACGTAATAAACCAGATAGCCGAATTCCACTAGACGACTCTAATGATGAAGACCAGAACAATTAGGTATACAGAACAGTAAGTATAATACAGAATAAGATGAAGAAGAATAAGATTTCATGCAGAGGAGAGGTGTAGGTTGAAAAAAAAAAAAAAAAGAGGGGAGGGATTCTTCTTTTTTTTTTTTTTTTTTTCCCGAAATTTTTTATTCTTCGTAAACTGTGATATTATACGCACATACATATATATATATATATATATATGTATGTATGTATGTATGTATGTGTAATGTACATATACATACACATGTACAGTACTAGCATATGCCCCTCATATATGGGCACAAATTGTAAGATATAAAATTCCCAAAAAATGATTAAAGTGATAATTTTAATGATTTAGTTCAGTGTAATATACACATTGAACATTAAAAAAAGACATATATCTGTGTAAAACGGAGTTTTGTTACATATGTATTGTATATATATATATATATATATATGGTATGATTTATATTTATTTTTATATAAGTAATTTTTGCAAAGAATTACCATTGTATTTTTTACTATCTTTAATCAATATTTTTTTTTTTTTTTTTTTTTAAAAAATAGCAAGTATAGTAGTACATGCTTAACGAACCTTTTCATGTGGACCTTTTTCAATGAACGACAGTAATTAAGCAGTAAAAGTTTCGTGTATTCGATTTTTCTAATTTTTCGAATTTTTTAAAATTTTTTCGCGCTGTTCCTGAACTTTTTTTCTGAATGATTCTTAAATTTTTTTTAATTTTTATTAAATTTTATTAAATTTTATTTTTTATTTTTTTTATTATAACTCCGCATTATAATGGGTCCACCCATTGTAGTACCATATATATATATATATAAAAATATTTTTTTTTTTATTTGCAATCCAGTGTACAGTGCACGAAATAATTTATTCTGTAATAAATCGCTCAAATAAGGCCCCAATGCTGATATGTATGTATATATATATATATATATATATATATGAATATAAATATAAATATATATGTATTATGTATGTATTTATATATACATTCATTGCAATAAATTTAAAATGAAAGGTGGGGGTGGTACAACACTTCTAAAAAGTAGAGTGGAGAGACGCGTCTATATTGTATAATGGAAAATGCTTTCGTTTGACATCAGGTTCGAGAAAGTGTGTGCACATACTATCGTCCTTATGCACAAATATATGCATAAACACCTACATGTTGTGTGTGTATTTATGTATGTATATTTATATATATATATATAGAAATATAAGATATACGCCTTTTCATGGGGCAATGTGGCACATACTCATTTAGTAACCTGTTTATACTTCAGCTTTTATTTATATAGAACGTATAAATAATGTCCTACGTAGCACAAGTGTAGTTATGGGGGGGTAAAAGGAAAAAAAAGCATATTCCATTTACTTTCATAATAAACTAGGAAATAAATCTAGTGCTACAGTTCTCTTCTTTTCTTTTCTTTTCTTTTCTTTTTATATTTTTTTTTGGAGGAAATATATACTTGCATAAATTTATAATGTATTATTTAATTATGTAAATTATCCAAGTCGAAGTTAACGTACTTACTGTATCATTCTTTTAAGAGTCCTCAAAAATGATTGAACAGGATAAATGAAAAAAGCAGCGTATGAAAGAAATTAAGCATAAAAGTTCGAAGAATAAGGGATATAACATAGCAAAATATGTGTTAATAAATTTTTTTTTTTTTTTTTTTTTTTTTTTCTTTTCATTTTTCTCTTTTTTTTTCTCTTTTTTTTTTTTTTTTTTCATTTGAAGTGCAACAAAAAGTTTTGCACTACAAATTAGCAAAATTAGTGTTTCACAAAAAATAATCTTTTAGAGCACGAAAAAGGGAAAAAAATAAGAAAAAAAAATAAAAAAAATAAAAAAAATAAAAAAATTTACAAAAATAAGTGTAAATTATAAATACAAAATATTCAAGCGATGTATATATATGATGTATGTATGATCTATTTACGTATGTATGTATGATGTATGTATGATCTATTTACGTATGTATGTATGATGTATGTATGATCTATTTACGTATGTATGTATGATGTATGTATGTATGTAAGTATGTACTTATGTATGTATATATGTACATATGTTCTTATGTATGTAATTATCCACTTTTAATTTTTTGAGAATAGCACTGTGAAGAATAAAAAAAAAAAAATTCTACTTTGCGCTGAACAGAAGTTTTTGCAAAATGAATGAGAACAAAGATAACATTTGCGAGCTGAACAAAAACAGCTATCCTAATTTTTACTTGGCTAACTTATTTTACATTTTACAATTATCGCATATATCAATAAATGAGAGAAATGAAACATTACAAAAATTTTTAGATGAAATAAAAAAAAATAATATGTATCCATATTATAGTTATATATGCGATGAACTAAATTTACATATGGACCAAACTCTTTACGACACTTTGAAATACAAAGCCGATGAAGAATTTAATGAAATTGAGAAAAAACTTTTAGAGGCCTCCGAAAATTTTGATTCAATTGATACAAAAAATGATATTCTACTGAAAGCAAATTTTTTTTGCAAAATTGGCGATAAGGTTAGTTGATGCACATTTTGCATCCATTTCACTTATTTGTGTTTTTTGAGTTACCGTACTGTGCGCAAGGAATGAATTCACACTGCAATGTGAATGTGTGTGTATGCTATGGGTATACGTATATGCATGTGTATACGTATATGTATATGCATGTTTATACGTATATGTATGTGTGTGCGGTGTAGCACCGACCTAGTGCTTATATTCTATTACATATAGTGCATTGATGAACGGCGTTTCATCTTTGTAATTGTTGTACATCACATTTTTTTGGACTATAATTCTTTCCTGATCATTTCGTTAGTATATTTTTTATTGTTCTTTTATATTCCCATCGCATTTATGTGAACGTCCATATACAGCTCTTCTTATGTACACATTTTTATGTGGTATCATTTTTTTCTCATTTGCAGGAAAATGCATATAAGGAATACGAAGAAGTATACAAAAAGGGGATAGGTATAGGAGTTAAATTAGATATATTACTTACCATAATCAGAATAAGCATATTCTTTAATGATTTAAAAAATACTAAGAAATACTTAGAACAAGCAAAAATGCAAATGGAAAAAGGTGGAGATTGGGAAAGAAAGAATAAACTAAAAATATATGAAGCATTAAATTATATTATGATACGAAATTTCCCAGAAGCTTCCAAAATTTTAATAGATGCTGCTTCTACCTTTACTGCAACTGAGATAATTTCATATGATGAAATTATTTTCTATGTCGTTATTCTTGGAATAGTAAATATTATGCACCATATTATGATAAACGATAAAATTTGTTTTCCTCACATATCTATATATATATTCAATTTGAATATAGTGTGCTTGTTTTTATTATTCTTAATAATGGAATGTGTATATGCTTTTTACCATGATTTATTATATATTTAAAAAATTGTTATAGTTATTGTTATCATTGATGTTATTGTTATCATTGATGTTATTGTTATAATCGTTATTATTGCAATTATCATTATTATTGCAATTATCATTATTATCTGTATTATTGTTATTACTGTTATTATTATTTTTTTTTTTTTTTTTTCTTTCATTTCCCACCTAATCTTGCATTCCTACTAGATGACCGAAGAGAGAACAGTACTGGACAAGAAGATATTAAATAGCTCCGTAATTCTGCAAGTTACTAGTAGTGATGATGACTTACATAGTTACATTTACTCCTTTTATCATTGTGATTATCGTACGTTTATGGAAAAGACAATAAAAATAGCAATGCGAGTTAAAAGAGATAGATATATGGGAAGGCATTATAGATATTTTATTAGAAATACTAGAGTTAGAGCATATAGACAATTCTTGGAGCCCTTTAAAAGTGTTACTCTTAAAAATATGGCCTTTGCCTTTGGTGTTAGTGAAGAGTTCATTGAAGCTGAAATTTCTTCTTTTATTGCAAATGGAAAACTGAATTGTAAAATTGACAAAGTTAATGGTTCAATAGAAAGTAACCAACCTAATGAAAGAAATACAATGTATTTGAATACCATCAAAAAGGTACCGTATATGTGTGAGACGGAGTTTCATCCTTGTCATAAATACGCTTGCATGTACAGTGCACATGCTACATTTTGCTTACATTATGTGAGCATTATGTGAGCATTATGTGAACATTATGCGAACATAATGTTTATGTACATTTTGAGATTTTTTTTTTTTTTTTTATTTTTCCATTACAGGGGGACATTTTACTAAACAGAATACAAAAGTTGTCAAGAGTAATTGATATGTGATACAACTTCCTTTTTTTTTTTTTTTTTTATTAGTTATTTTTAGCAATCCCTATTATCGTTGCAATTTGGCATTAATGTTCATGTTACCATTGCGTGCGAATTGTATCATCATCGTTATTAACGTGTTGTTATTACTGTTATTGTTGCTACTGTTGTTATAATTGTTGTTGTTATTGTTGTTATTGTTGTTATTATTGTTATAATTGTTGTTGTTATTGTTGCTACTGTTGTTATAATTGTTGTTGTTATTGTTGCTATTGTTGTTATAATTGTTGTTGTTATTGTTGTTATTATTACAGATTAATTTTTATTTGCCACGGATAATGCTATCATTTTTATTTTTTTCCTTTTTTTTTTATTTTACAATAGCGTAAAATAATTTTTACATGTTTCCTTTACATGTATACACAGTATTAATAAATATATTTACTGCTGTGTACGTATCTCCTACCTTTTTCCCCATTTCTGTTAAACACAGGCACAAACATGTACGCCTATACAAATTAGTTTAAATTTTAATTAAACGAATGAACTTGCGTATATATGTGTACATACATACATACATACATACATACATGTATGTTGCTTTTATATCGTTTCCATGTTTTTATCAAGAGGGAAACAAAAAAACAAAACAAAAAAAAAACCAAAAAAAATACAAAAAAAGGGCTAGCTATATATGCAAATGGGAAATTGTAAACAAAAAAAATAAATAAACAAATAGCTAGCTACAAGTGTAAACAGGATATTAAAATAAAAAAAATAAAATAAAAAAAAAAAAAAATAGCTAGCTGTAAGTGCATATGTAAAATTAAAAAAAAAAAAAAAAAATATAAAATATGTAATTACATGCGCAAATACAAAATTACAAAAAAAAAAAAAAAAGAGAAACCTTTGTGTGTGTACTTATCCATTTTGAGTACTCAAGTTTTTATGTGAAACTCATTTTTCCTTTTATGGAGAGTAGTAATAAAAAATGGGCAGCTTTTGTACTATTATATTCAATTCAGGACAATAGCATGCAAAGTAATTTTACGTATTAATTAATTTCGATGAGATTTTTTGAATGTACTGTAAGTAGACTGTTTTTAATAAATATATATCTTTATAAAGAGTACTATGAAATTTGTGTATACTAGTTGTACTAAAGGGGTGTAATTTGAGCGGTTTAAATATTATTTGCAAAATTCGGTTTTCTGTGTCTGAATTAAAAATAGAAGAATGGCAATCCTCCTTAAATATATATAAGAAACATTCTATATTTGACAGTGCATATTTGAAAATAAGTTTATTTGTTAAATTATATAACTTTAAACTCATTTCATAATTTACTAATGTATCTTTTTGACCATGAATAAAATCAATTTGTAAATTATGAAAAATTTTACTCAGATATTTGTTTTTTTTAAAATCATTAATAATTTTAAAAAGTTCTTTTAATACAATTATGTTGTCCCAGTGAACATATGAACACTTTTTATTCATAATGAATGAACTAAATAGAAAAAAAATACTGTTATTTAGTACACTCTTAACCAACTTTTGCGTATTAGTAAATGGTGCTACTAATACAACTTTATCGACTGTTATGTTTATATCATTTTTCAAAATTTCTTCAAATTTTTTATCATTTTTTTTGTTAATTGGTGCATTTTTCTTCGGTGTTACTTTATTAATGCTCGTTTTTTCATTTTTGAAATTTTCACTCATCCGGGATTTTAACCTGTTGTAGTTACTGTCAAGCACCGGGGTCTCATACGCGAAGTCCATACCGTTATTACTACTTTTTTTTGGTAAATTATCATTGAACTTGTAGCTTCCCCCACCACTGTGTTTACCGTTACTACCTCCGCTATGTATTCCGATACCTCCTTCATTGACACTATCCCTATTATTGCCTCTGATATTCCTATTGCTCTCGCTTTGCACTTCAATTCCTGCGTTGCCCAATTTAGAGGGTAAAACGATGGCATAATTTTGGGCTTGGCGGAAATTTCTAAATATCGTTTTTTTGTGACAGTTTATTTTACATTTGTCCTTTTCCACTATTTCATGTGTACATGAGTCATCAACAGAATCGTCTAATTTGTGAAAAAACATATCTCGAAAGGTTAGTATTTTTTTTTCATCATAAACATATTCATTGTTTATGTTCTTATTATTGTTTAATTTAATATACAAATGTCCCTCATTTTTTAATTCTTTAATTGGCTCCTTTTCCTTTTTGTGGAAAGGAATTTTATTTGAATCTTGAAAAAAATCATTGTATAAGCATTTCGCAATATCTAGTAGAAGCTGTAAGCTTACACTACACCCTAAGGAATACCCTACCATATTAATTGATATGCTACTATTACCATGATCTGTTTTTTTAATTTCCTTCAGCGCTTCTTTTAATGCTGTTAATGCATTTGTTTTAAAGGTCAGCGGAGATGGGTGACCTGTGCTATTGTTATATGCTGGATAATCTAATAGTAAGAATGCATATTTCACTTTTTGCCTTTGCTTTTGCTTCTCCTTTTGCTTCTCCTTTTGCTTCTCCTCTTTCTTTTCATTTTTCTTCTTATTTTTATATATAATCGGACCATATATATCGGTGTAGTTCAATTTTTCCTTTTTTACCTTTTTTCCTTTTTTTTCAAAAGATGGGTTTCTTCCTTGCATGTGGTAAGATATAAAACTAAATAATTCATCCTCTGTACTTATATCGCTAGATTCATTTTCACTTCCTTCGAGAAATAAATCATATGATTCGTCCTCCTCTCTGTCTGACTTTACGCTCTTATCGTGATATACATATTTTAAATTATTTTCATATTCCTTTACAGGTGAAGTATAATTATGGATACACCTCTCCACATATTTTTTTTTCTTTTTTTTTTTTTTTTCTCCTTTTTCGAATTCTTTTAATGAGTTATTTTTGGTATCATATTTATGGTTTTTTTCCAAATATTTTGAATATTTCCTTTCCCTTTCATTCTGCACTATTTTGTCTTCCTCACTCCTATCACTCGCAATATCATTACGTCTATTCTTTCCCTCCCTTTGGGTTATTTCCTCTGCGCGTATCACCGACTGTAGAACTGACTGTACCTCGGAATTTACTCCCAGCTGCACTCGCAACTCTGCTCCCAACTGTTCATCCTTCCTGATTGTCCCTTTGACCCCCTTTTTATGGCCACATTTCTCTTTTTCTTTTTTTTCTCTTTTTCTATTTTTTTTTTTTTTTTCATTATAGTAGGCCAAAAAATCTGCATAATTGTTGGGTCCAAAGGTATCAACCTTTTCGTGATACTCTTTATAGTAAGTGACAATTCTGTTGTATATTTCGGAGGCAGTAACGTACAAATTTTGATCGTGAAAGATTTTCTTCGGTAAATCTGGAAATTTATTTATTCCTTTTTTATCTCTAGTGTCGTTTGTGCTCTCTTTTGTGGTCTCATGTTTCCCCACATTGGTACTGATATCATTATTCACATCTTTACGGACATATTTACTGATGATATTTTTTTTCGGCTCTCCGCAGGATCCTTCCCCTGTATAAGTTTCGAATTCCCGTATATCACTACTAAAAAAATTGTCACAGATGAATACCTTTTTAGTTTCCTTTTCCTTATATTTTTGGAAATTTGTTGTAATATGTATTCCTTTAATTTTTGCATTATAACATGTATCTTCACCAGTTGGTTTATCAGGCGAATGGTCATGAGAATATGGATAATGGGAATTCCTATTATTCGATCTCTCGTGCCATATTTTTTTAATTTTCTTCTTTTTCAACCTCCTTATAAACTTTTCATATTCACATGGGGGTATCTCAGTTGCATAACGTAAAATCTTGTACACAGTATTTAAGGAGTCCATCGATTTCATATCCTTACCGCCAAAAATTATCCAAAAAAATATAGGTATTTCCACATCTTGACTATATAGCTCTTTTTTTATTTTTTCCTTATTTTTTTTTCTTATATGATGAAAAATGGAATCATATAATTTAGAATTAATAGAATTTCTTATTTTAAAATTGTTTATGTCTGTTATGTTTGTTATTCTTTTTCCAAATTTTAGATTTTCCTTAATATCTGGGTAAATTCTATTTATTGGTCTACCCCCACTTAAGCATCTTTGTATGTCCCTGGTACAATATATTCCATTCATCATGTTTTTTTTTGCTCTTTCGTTTATTATATATTGTTTCTGTAAGGTTTTATAATACATTTTTATGTTTTTATTATGAGCAACAGAATCTGCTAATTGTTTTTTGTTTTTATTTAAAAAAAGAAATTCCCCCTTTTTACTATTTGCTGTAAAAAGTGATATGACATTGTTCAGGTAATTGTTATAATATTCAAAAAGGAAAAAAAGGTTTCTGCTAATATAGGGGAAGACAGGCTCAATTTTACTATTCTCAAATGTCATGAACATATTTGAAAGGTCAGATTGTGTAGTACCATCAGGAAAAGTATTTTTCGCTCTTTGTTTGTACATTAATTCGCTATATTTACTGAGGGTTGTATGTTCCATAGTAGGATAAGAACTATTCTGGATTGTATTCATTTTGTGTAGTCTACCTGGTCCGTTATCGTTTCTCAAATGGGGGCATATGCAGAAGATGGAGCTAACACGTCTCACATCGACCTTAGCATTTCCCTGCTTAACACTTTTATGGTATTCCAAAAATGAAGGAAGATAATCCGTTTCACGGTTTTTCTCCTTATTTCTGTTGTCATTTTTGACTTTTTTATCTTCGCCCAAACAGTCTTCTGTGTGTTTTATTACTGTGTGTCTTTTAAATCTCGTTTTAGGGGCATCGTAATTTGTTAAGTGTGCAAAGTAGTTTTTAGTAGAAGATTTAACGGAGCAGTTTTCTATGTAATATTTATTTCTCCTCATGTTTAAGAAGTAGCTAAAATGTTTTCTTATTCTCTTATCTCCATAGACATAAGCATGACAGTCGATACTTTCATCATTATTAGCTACATTATGCCCACCACTATTATCTCTAATACTACCTTTATCATAACTACAACTATCACATCCACCACTATCATATCCACCACTATCATATCCACCACTATCACATCCACCACTATCATATCCACCACTATCATATCTATGAGTGCTAATTTTTTTTTTCTCTTTCCTGAAAAAAGTCCATGCCCCATTGTTTATAATCGAATTATCACTGGTTATTTTTTGTATCCTTAGGGCGTTTTCTGTCTTATGGATATTTATAGGTGGTATTAAATAAGCATTGTATATATAAGGGTAATTAAAATGTATGGTATTTATATCAACAATTACAATATCTTTTATTTGTTTTACCATAAGCTCAAAATTTAGTCGCATTATTAAATAGTTATATAAAGTATTTTTATTATTATGATTATTATAAAAGAACAATTCATACCATGTATTTTTGTATTTGAAAAAATTGATGTCTTCACTCTCTACTTTTAATGCTGGTATTTCAATACTTGTATTTAATTTAAATTTATAATTCTCTAACTCATATAAACTAATAGGAAATTTTGGTAAACTTAAAATATCTCTTCTTCTGACTAGTACATTTCTTATATTTGATATTACATTTTTATATCTCTCTTCATTTGGATATATTCTTAAACCATTTACTAAAATGTTATTATTCTTTGCAAGTAATTTCACAATTCGATTTTTTTTCAAATACTTTACTTTCCTTTTTATGTTTATTCTGCTGAGTTGTTGAAAATGCCATGTGGGGTTCGTCCACGCCACGTTGTTTTTTACTGAGTGCTTGAGCATTCCCCCCGCCGTCCTGCACCCTCCGCAGTTGTCATGATATCCACAGGTAATAGCACTACTGCCAATAGTACCACTTCCAATAGTACCACTTCCAATAGTACCACTGCCAATAGCACTACTGCCAATAGTACCACTTCCAATAGTACCACTTCCAGTAATGGCACTAGTACTGATATTATTTCTCCTATCCCAATTTTGGCCTGCCCCTTTGTAGACGTTATCCCTTGAGTGCTCCAGTAAATTCAATACACGCTTCATAACCGCTTCCTTCGAACCAAAACTATTTTTTTTTACAAATGTTGCAGCACATTTATTTTTATTTTTCAGATAATTTTTATAAATTGCATTAAAAATTAAATTCTTTCTATACTTGTCATTTAAGGAGGGTGTTACAGTATTGTTATTAATCTGCTTCTGTTTTCCCTGCTTCTTTGGTATATGAACAAACCTGTAATTTTGTAATTCGTGTTGTAGTCTTTCCCGTTCATATTCCTCATCTGTAAATTTCAAATTATTTATGTATGTTAATAAGCTCTTCTTTTCTGTTATATTATTATTACTGTTAAATAATTTTACAAGTTCTATAGTACGATTTTTTTTTGTATATATTTCTTCAGGTTGTAGCCTGTCAGTAGTTGTTTCGGTTATATTGACAGCTGTTCGGTCTTCATTCATTTCGTCACACTTATTTCTATTCATGTATTTCTCCCTTTCTTTGTTCCCTTTCCCTAACAATTTAATATCCCCCTCTATAATTGGAACCGCATTTTCTCTTATTCCATTTCCGCTTACCATTTCTTTAGTATGTTTCTGATGAAATAAATCATGATTATTTTGTTTACTGTTTGTAAAAGCAGAAGAGGAAATAGCAGGACGTTCATTAGAGCTATTTTTGCAATTTTTAATATATGCCTGGTGCATAGTATTTATAAATGTTTTGCATTCTTTATATTCTCTACTACCGTTTTTACATGATACCTTCTTTTTTATATGAGTGTCTATATTTTTAACAGATTCTTCTTTTACGCTTTTCTCTTCTCTTTTTTTTACTCTTTCTGTAATGTATCTATTTAAAGACTCTGGTTTAACTTGACCATGTGTGGAAATTTCAAAGAAACGACGTCTTCCTTCTCTAGCTGATATAGTTTTGCTCACAAAACATTTACATACACAATCTGTTGTGTTTATAGGACAGTGTTTTTCTCTTTTCAAAGAGAGTATACATTTACACTCATCATAGTTCGACTGATACATTTCTCTGTTTGTCCTATCCTGAGTAAAAGGGTCATTTGTCCCTTGACAACTTTTACAACTTACATTGATTATTAGTTTGCTTTTGTAATTCTTTATTTCATAGTTGTACGAGTTATTTTCATACTTATTGAGTGCAAATTCCTTCTGTCTTCTGATTATTTGTTTTTTCTTGCATGTATTTTTAATGCTTTGATAATATTCCGTATTCGTTTTTTTCCGATTACAGTTCTTACATCTTTTGGCGACATATTTCTTCTTCATACTGTACACATTTGAGCTTAATTAGAAAATTTTTTTTACCTCATTTTGCTAATTTTTGCCAATTTTGTTAATTTTGCTAATTTTTGCCAATTTTGTTAATTTTGCTAATTTTTGCCAATTTTGTTAATTTTGCTAATTTTTGCCAATTTTGTTAATTTTTGCCAATTTTGTTAATTTTTGCCAATTTTGTTAATTTTTGCCAATTTTGTTAATTTTTGCCAATTTTGTTAATTTTTGCCAATTTTGTTAATTTTTGCCAATTTTGTTAATTTTTGCCAATTTTGCTTATTTTTGCCAGTTTTACCAATTTTGATAATTTTTCTCCTGTGTGCAATCAGGCAAAAGGAGAACATGGCTCAATTATAAGGTGCGATGAGTGCATTTTATACCCTATTCTTATGTTCCTCTTGCTTGTTAAATTTATTATTATTTTTTTTTTTCTTTTCTTAAAGCTTTGGAAAACAATGAAAGTGTGTTTCCTATGGAAAGAAAAAAAAGAAAAAGAAATTCAAGTTAATAATTGGGAGAAATTATATTCTTTATTATCTGAAAAAAAGTACTAGGTACAAAATTATTTCAGTTGATTTAATATGAACTTGTCTTCTCATGCTCTTTACAAGTGTATACGGTATAACAATTTAGGACAAAAATAAACATAATGAAAAAAAAAAAAGAAAGAAAAAGTAAGAAAAAATAAGAAGGGCTGCGTATTCCTCCAGCCTTAATCTAAGGTGAAAGAACTCACGCCCAAAAATTTATCACAATGGATGAAAAAACTATTGGAGTACACACATATATATATATATATATATATATATATATATATATGTATGTATGTATGTGTGTGTACAAGTGTTTACCCTTACGTATAGAGAGCTGAAGCAGCAACAGATATCATATGTCAAACTGTTCATTACGAACTTTTTTTTTTTTCCTTTTTTTAATTTCTTGTATGTATGCAATCCTTACAATTGCACCTATTTCGCATAATGTGTATGTTCATAATTAACTTATTGTAACTGATATGGTATATATATATATATATATATATATATATATATATATATACATACATATTTTATTTTTTATTATTTTTTACATGTAAAATGCAACAGATCAAGAAGTGTAACCTTTCTTCTTTTTGTAGCAATATCCTTTTCAACTTGTAAAAAACAAAAAAATTTGTAGTTCAAAAAAAAAAAAAAAGCATTTTTTTCTTTTTACATGTGGCGCATTGTTAACTAGACGATTCATTATTATTTATTTGATAGTTTTCTTTTTAAAACGAGAAAGATGAAAAAGGTCTATTTTGTGAATTAGAGACGAATGCATATACACACATGTTACATGTATATACGTATGAACACACATATATATATATATATATGTACTTAAATGCGTATACATATATATATTAACAGAATAAGATACTGCTTTCAGACTAATTCTGAACGGGTGTTATGTATTGTTAGCGGGACCTCACAAAGCTTACTCGTATAAGCATTCAAACATGAAACGCAAAATGGTATGATTAACAAATATGTTATCAGTTTTTAAAGTTAGTGAAATAAAAAAAAAAAAAAAAAAAAAAGGTAATAAATACGTTAATTTGTATTTCCACATTTGCTAAATGTTCAAATGTCGAGCATAACTTTTAAATTGTTAAAAGAAAAACAAATAAAGTGAAGGTTTTTTTATGAGAAAAATAAAATTAAAATTTTAAAAAGGCGTTCAATATTTACACGCTTGTACGTACTTATGCATTTTTTAGTAGCATATAAATTTTATTTTGTGCAGAGTTGCGCATATGAGTGTACGTATGCATGTATGTATTTATGTATGTATTTATGTATGTATGTACACATACATATATACCCATACAAGTGCACTCATTTCACGCTGTGATATATGCACCATTTTTTTTTTGTAAGACTGAACCTTTTTTTACGGATATTTGATGCGTCCTTCAAGTGTGTCTTTTTATTTTACGTTCACTTTGTTCTTTCTTCCTTTCGTCCTTTTGTCCTTTCGTCCGTTGGTTTTTCCATTTTTTCGTTTCCTTCTTTTTTTTAATAGTCCTGTTCTTAATTTTTTTGTTTGCCTTATCGGAGCTGTGATTTGCTCTGCCATATACGCTTCCATTTTTCTCGCCCCTTTTTTCTGAATGCACATGTTCGGACTGATTCTGTAATTTTTTTTCTTTTCTATTCTTAAACTTGTTTTTTTTGCCCTTGAGATTGTTCCTTTTTCCATTTAAGTAGTTCATCTTGTGGCTTTTAATCGCATTTTTCCTGTTAGTTTTAGATTTGTTTTTTAAGCTAATTTTTATATGATCATTTATCTCCTGGGTGTTGCTATTTGTATTGCCTTCTACCTTCTTTCTGTTGAGTCTGTTGTCCTTTTTTCCACTTTTGGAAGCGCCTGCGTAATTATTATCATGCTTTGAAACATGCTTCACATTATTTGTGTATGTATTTTTATTTCGCATATTACCATCTTGCGCATTTCTTTTTAAATCTTCTCCTTGGCATTTGGGAAAATTTTTTTTTTTTTTTTTTTTCCTTTTATTTTCTTCCCCTGCTCGTTTTTTATTATTTCCTGTATGTTTATCTTTACCGAAGATAACATCAGATCGCTTAATTAATTTAGCAACAAAGAAATTATCGTAATTATGTTTATGTAAATAAATCCTTTTGCATAAGGCTATTTTGCTAGAGAACTGTTTCTTTCTATAATGAGTTATTCCTGGATCTCCTATGTCTATATCGGTTGGTAATAAATTAACATCTCTTTTTTTTAAAATATAATTTATGACTTGTTCATTTTCTTCCACAGTAATACTACAAGTAGAATAAACAACAATTCCTCCATTTTTTACTAAATTAATTGCATTGTTTAATAGTTTTCGTTGTTTTTGTGCTAGTTCTCTTATTTCTTTTATACTTTTTCTTCTAGCACTTTTATTTTTGTTAACAACACCTGTACCACTACAAAAAGAATCCAGAAGTATTTTGTCAAACTGGAAGCTAATATATTTATGTATATTTAAAGAATCAAAACATGTAACTATTAGATTATGTATACCCATTCTTGAAGCATGTGCTTCAATAGCTTTACACCGTAATTTGTTAACATCATTTGCATAAACAAGACCTCTATTTTTTTTAAGTGCACACAGATAAGTGCATTTCCCTCCTGGTGCTGCACACATATCTAATATAATATCATTTTCTTGGGCATTTAATTCTAAAACAGGTATAAAAGATGAAGAGGATTGTATCATATAATAACCATATAAATATTCGTTACAACTACCAACATTTGAATTTATATCATTCACAATGATGCCGACGTTATTCCATTTATCTCTTCCTTCTTGTACTGATATATTTTGTCCTTTTAAAATTTTCATTAAATTACTTCTTGTTATTTTCAATGTATTCGTTCTTAGGTGAATTTCCTTTGGCATATTATTTATCTCAAGAAATAAGTACAGCTCTTTTATATCAAATAAGTAGTATAAATATTTTATCATTTCTTTTGTGTACTCATAATAATAAGTGTAATAAAATAGTAGCTCTTTTATTATTGATGATTTTTCTACCACACTATTTATTATGGAAATATTTTTTTTTTTTTTTTTTTTTTTTTTCGAGCTATCACTTAATAATAACAATAAATATTTCATTCTATCTTCTATATCTTCACTATTCATTATTTTGTTATTTTTATATATTCCTATTTCATCAAAATATATGTGCTCACTTTTGTTGATGCACTTCTTCTTTATTTTTTTTTTCATCAACCCAGATATGTTCACCTCCTTTTGTCCCCCCAGAAAATGTACTTCGCTATCTGCTCCATTTTGGCTATCTTCTCTATTTCCATCTTCTCCTATTCTTTTTCTTATTATTTCTATGTCATCAATGTTGTAATATTCATTGTAACTCGTTCCTTTCTCGTGCTCTTCATCGCTGTTCAAATCGTTATAGCTCATGTTAGAGCTATCACTTGAATTGTCCTTGTTATCCATGAGATTCTCCTGGCCTTGTTCCACTCCTCCATTGTCATATCTTTCTTTATAATCCTCATATTCGTCATAATCTTCCCCATCATCTTCTCCTTCATCATACTCATTTTGTCCATCCTCATCTTCCTCCTCTGTCTCCTCATCCTCTCTCACCTCCAACCCATCGGCACTACCCGAGATACATTCATCATCTCCGCTTTGATTTATTTCAAAATTATCATTTTCAAAAAGGGGAAATGTCTTCCTGTTTTCTATATCACATTTCTCTTCCTCATTTGAGGAAACGATACTCGTAAAATTTGAGTTCATTTACGCTATAAATACAAACATGCATAAAGATACAGACACATACGTAATGGTACTTACCTATATGCACAATCGCTTATGTACATGTACATATATATATATATATATATATATTTACACTAACGCAGCACTCTCCCCCCTATGCTAAACCTAATGGTATGACACAATTAACTATTTTCACCTTCTTGTTAAACAATGATGTATACATATGTATATGTACTAATATGTATAATAATATGTATGGGTTTATTTTATCTTTTTTTTCCTTTAAATTTGCAAAGTTACAGCAAATATATATTTATAATATACCCTCACAACAGGCACTACTTGCAAAAATTGGCCAAAAAATTTAAGTATTTCATATAATTAACGTAGTTGTATAAAATTAAAAAAATATATTTTTTTTTTAAGAAGGAAAAAGAGTAAAGCAATATATAAAATAACAGCGCTGTAATGTAAAAAGAAAGATAGTATGCGGAATAAACAAATATAAAAAAAAATAAAATAAATATATATTAAATTAAAAAGATTTATAAATAAATGATACAGATAATATACCTACAGAGCAGAACAAAAAAAAAAAAAAAGCACATATACGCATAAATATGTACATATATATGGATATCTATATATATAATTATGTATATATATTTATACCTACAAGTACGCTTATGTATATTCATTTACAAACGAGAAAAACTTTCAACTGGCGCAAAAAAAGAACGTCAGGTTGAAAAATTAGAGAAAAAAATAAATAGCATACATAAACGCGGGGAAGGAAACATGCATTGATAAGTAATAAAACATATATTAAAATAGAGGGAATTCTTAACATGCAAAATGTTAAGGAAACAGATCTGCGTTCTTCTCTATAACTATTAAAGCAAAAGAAATCATGGGAAAAAAAAAAAAAAAAAATTATATATTTAAGGTGTAAAAGAAAATAGAATAAAAGGTCAAAAAAACGAATAAAATTGTGCAGTAGGAAATATATTACCATTGCTAGTACTACTATTAATATTACTACTATTACTACTATTACTACTATTTTTTTTTTTTTTTTTTTTATTACCATATATAATTACGCGACACCGAAAAAAAGGGAAAAAAAAAAAAGGCATTAATAAAAATAAAACTTGCCTAATTTAGCATTAGCAATAAGACATTGTGAGTTTTTTTTTTTTTTTTTTTTTTATTCTCCTGTAGTACCAATTCGATATGTTATATCAAAGAGATAAAATGACCCTAAACTATACATTTTCGATGAAAATTGAGTGGTTTCTGAATATGGCATACGTATTATTAAGCATATAATATATATATATGAATACCTACGAACGTACATACGGACATACGCTCATACGCTCATACGCTCATACATGCATACGTGCATAACCGCATACTTTTATACGTACATAAACTCTTGCACATATGCAAAAAACAAAACATTAGAAAAGGTAAGGGATTCTGTAGCGCGATTCGCCTTAGGATATTAGGGTGATCTGTTCTATCGAAATAAGATTTAGCAAAATAAATTGAGCATGATATATTACAACTTATTTTGGAAAACAGCATTAGAATATAAAAGATAACAACTATGAATAGAAATAGGAATAACAAGAATTGTAAGAATAGTACTAATAAGCGATAAAATGTACGAATTCGTTTTACTTTTTTTTTTTTTTTTTGTTTTGACTCTTTTGCGTACACTTTGTTATTTCATTTAACAGGATTAATACAGTAAAAAAGTAAGTTGGTTTTCCATGTTTTTCTTTACCCTATTTTGTCGAAAATGAATAAGGGCAATTTTGAAAAGAGTGAGAAACCTGGAAAGGGGTCCACAAAAAATAGCGAGTTGAAAAAGGGAAACAAAATAAGCAGCTCAAAAAGGGGCATGTGCACACATAACAAAATACAAAAGACTGAAAATTTTACGGAGGAATATCACTATTCCATATTGCAGAAATATAATTATGATATAGTAAAAGATTTATTAGAGTGGTATTACAAATATAGGCGAAAGCTGCCATGGAGAAATGACAAGCCACCATACACGACAAGCGTTCAATTGGATGAAGGAAAAATAACTGGAGGAGATATAAGGCATTACTTTACTAAAAGTGATAATAAAAAAATTAAAAAAGAAGATTTGAATAGTTATATTAACAAGAACACAAATAACGAAAGGGAAAAAAGAACAATCGGGGTTGTAGTAAAAGTAAAAAAAGAACAACAAAATTTAGCATGTCAAGAAGTAAAAAGAATAAAAAAGGAAACTATATTAAATAATGAAAATAAGAACATAGAGATAAACCAAATGATAAGAAATGATGAAAATATTACCATGTTATCAACGTGTATAAGACCCAATAGTAATCCTTACAATAATGAAAATGTTGAAAATATTAGAAGCGAGTCGATAAATAATGCAGACAATTTATGTTTAAGGGGGTACCAAATATATATAAGTGAAATAATGTTACAACAAACGAAGGTACATACTGTTTTAAATTACTATATAAAGTGGATGAATACATGGAGTAGCATTTTCGAATTGGCAAAAAGAAATCTAGATGATGTTTTAATATTATGGAAAGGGTTAGGATATTATAATAGAGCCAAAAATTTATTAGAATGCTGTAAAACAGTTGTTGAAAAATATAATGGTATATTCCCAAATGATATAAAATTACTAAAAGAATTACCAGGTATTGGTGATTACACATCTAAAGCTATATGTATACATTTATATAACAGAAAAGATATTTGTATTGATACTAATATCATAAGAATATTTTCAAGAATTACTGATACAATCAATTATTATAAATCCACTGTTTTATCTAAACATTGTGAAGAGGTAAGCCACATTTTATGTTCAGGTGAATTCAATTATTCTGACCTTAGTCAGGCTTTAATGGATTTAGGATCAAGTGTTTGTACCAACTCCCCTTTATGTGCAAAGTGTCCTTTGAATAAATATTGTCTTATTCATTTAAAAACAAACAAGAAAAAATATAGCCCCTTTAACCTGATCCATCCCACTGATTGCACACTGTGCGTTCTGAAGAGAAACGTCGAAATTAAGAGTGTCCCTCTTGTGAAAAGGAAGAAAAAAACAGGGAAAACGTGCCTAGTATTGCTGGTAAAAAGGGAAGAAGTAAATAACGGGGATAATAGTGGAAATAGCAGTATTAATAACGTACCCACAGCTAACCATAGTCGAACGAACCACTTGGATGATCATTATTTGATGATCAAGAACACGGACTCGAATTTATTTTCCATGCATTATTTGTTTCCCCTTTTGCTTATTGATCAGTTTGACAAAAAAACCGTACATGTGGTAACAGTTGGAGAAAAAAAAAAACAAATAAAATAATAAATGAGAAAATAATTTAATTATGATGTATTAACTTTTTAGCAAATATACGTGAACTGTATGTATGCTTAGCAAAGCAGAGGAAGAGATGTATTAACTTTGTGTTAAAAGCAAAATAGAGCAAAATAAAAAAAAAAAAAAAAAGAAAAAAAAAAAAAGAAACGTTTTATCTCATAGCATGTTTATATAATTAACTCCATCTTACCTTAATTGTTCAGCATTTAAACAGTTTACTATCCAAATTAAATTTAAACAATTCCAAGAAGGATTCCTTTACATACGTAATTTTTATATCCTCTTGACTTTTCGTGCTGTCCCTACCCATTTTACAGACATATTACGTATTTCACTATAAATGTACATTTTCATTAAAAAATATAAGAGTTTCCTTTTTTTTTTTTTTTTTTTTTTATAAGATTAACCACTTTAAGCATATATTTTCTCACCTCACGTATGACACGTACATTTATGTTTGTTCTGTTTTGGACGCGGTAGGAGAATACCTCAAAGTGCATTTATATTCCTCATGAGGACGTTTGAAATATATACATGTATATGTATATATATACAGATATAGATATACGTGCGCTTTTTGTTCTCGTTTGTGTTCCTCGTGAGAATATTATATAATACATATATATTTATACAAACACACTTTTTTCTTTTTTGATTAGGAAAATACAACAATCAACGGAGAAAATACATGGATAAAATTAAAAGACATCAAGGTATTTTTATGTCCATCATTTTTTTTTTTTTTTTTTTTTTTCTCTTATTTGTAAATTCCGCCTTTTTATTTTATTTTATTTTATTTCCTTTTTTCAATTTATATATCTTTCCCCCTTTTAAAAATTTTTTTTTTTTTTTTTTTAGGATTTTACGCACAATACATTTTGTCAACATATAATAGATCATTATAAAGAAAAGATAGATGATAAAAAAAATTATTTTTCCGAATTTTACATTTAAGAAAAGTTCCGTAAAAAATACATGCTCCGTTATTTTACTGTTCCCTATTAATATTAAAAATAAAAAGAAGAGCCATAAAAAGGGCTTCTATGTATATGCATATATGTACATATGTGCGTATGTGTGTGCTATTTGGGTATAAATTTCCATTAGTAAAAGTCTACACAGAAATATTTATACATTTTTTTTTCTTAATTTAATTTAACTTAATTTTACAACTTTTTAAGTGTGTAACATCACCCATGAAAAAAAAACATTTTTAATTTTCCTTCGAAAAAATAGACTCAAAGATTATTCTAAGAAAAATAAATAAAAGGGATATTTTTTTTTTTTTTTTTTTTTTTTTTAATGAGCCAAATTATACCATTGAAAAAAAAGTTTATGTACGCTCAAGGGGACTCTTTTTTTTTTTTTCTTTTTTTTTTTTTTTTTTTGTAATTTCCACTTGTTCCTTAAAAAAAAAATAAATTCATTTTTGTACCAGGTCGCAATCATACGCTTATAACATATAAGTATATATGCAGACATATATATGTATATTTGTTACCATAAAAAAATGTTTTAACAGACAAACACAAATGTCTGCAAATCATACTTAAACCAAAGTGCGTTTTTTAATTGTACACAATAACGAATTATTTTGTTCTTTGTTTTTTTTATTTTGTATTCTTTTTTTTTTTTTTTTTTTTAGACTCATCCATATGTGTGCTTTCATTTCTCCTTCTGTGAGTTGAATGCTTCCACATTATTAATATAAGCGTCAGGGTGATAACAGGGCAAATAATAACAATAGCGGGGGCGTAATAAACGTAACAATACATATATATATATATATATATATATATATAAACATAGGATAAAAATAAATGAGAAGCGAACAAGTTCCTCGGCTTTCTCAGTAGAGCGTCACATGGTATTGCGTTCTACAAGAAAAAGCTTATAGGCAAAAAATGCACGTATGCACGTACATACATGTGTACGTAAATACTTGTATATGTGAATAAATGTACATGGAACACTCGCCCGTACATGTACACGCGCACACGAAGGGCAATTTAAAGTGTGAGAAGAAAATCAAACTAAAAAGTTTTGCTAAACATGGGAAATAAATGTAGCTGCGTGGAAATAAGCAACGACAAACTGAAGGTATTGAACAGTGAAGCGTACTTAAGGATACAAGACTTGGAAAAAGCAAAATTTGGAGAAAATCTAGAAACAAATATAACAAATGAAAATAATGAAGAAGAATACTTTTATCGTTTTGAAAAAAAAAATTTTCTGAACGAGTCAGGTAAAAAACATAATGAAGAGGTTACAAATGGGAAAACAGAGAGCAATTACGAAAGTAATATGGAAAAAGATTGCATTATTAATGTTAAAAGAATATTAATGTATATAAAAGAGCATGAAGGAGATTTTTTAATGTTTTTTAAAGAGAGAAATGCAACGAGTTTAATTTTTTTAAAGTACATAATTATGAATTACACAACATATATTATGTATATCCATATGGGTGTAATATATATTGGGGAAGTTAGCGAGAGTAATGAAAAAAATGGACTAGGTATTATTATAACACCTGACCAGTGCATATATATAGGAGAGTTTGAAAATGACAAGATAACTGGTTTTGGACTATATGTGCATTTTTCAAAAAGTAAATATATAGGTTATTGGAAAAGAGGAAAAGCAAATAATTATGGTATTTTTCTTCATCCTGATGGTACTTTTTATAAAGGTTTATGGTTAAATGATAAACAAAATAAGAAAGGAATTGAATATGTAAATAGTAATTATGTATTTTTAGGAAATTATGAGAAAGGGGGAAAAAATGGATTTGGGGCATTTATATGGAATAATGAAAGTATGTACATAGGTAATATAAAAAAAAATTTTTTTTTTAAAAGAGGTATTTATTTTTTAAATAAAAATAAAATATATATAGGCAAATGGAAATATAATTGTATTCAAGGAAAATGTGAAATATTTTGGGTAGACAAAAGACAATTTTTTGGTTATCACAATAATAATATTAAAGAAGGGATAGGAATATATAAATGGAATGATGGCAGAATTTATTTTGGGAACTGGTCAAATAATAAGCAACATGGATATGGTATTTTTATTTTAATTAGACATTATAAAGATTATGAACAATATATTAATAATCCTTTTTTTCTTTTTTTTAAAAGTACCCAAAAAATTAAAAAAGATTTTTTAGTAAATCTCTCTAAAGAGGCTTTTTTTGATAACGGAAAAGCTAAGCATATACTTGAAAATATTCTAAAAAAATGTGATACTTATGATTTTTATAAATTCCTGCTTATATTGTTATATGTCAATTATTACCACACATGTTCCACTTATTTTGACTTTATTAAAAAAAAAAGGTTAAACAGCTTTAAATTTAACTATAAATTTTATGAACACATTAAATTCCATATGTGCTCTACTACGAATGACTACTTGTCTGAGCATGACCTGTCCGAGGAGACACTTGCAGAGAAAGCGGCAGGTAAAGCAGCGAACGAACCTGCAGATGAAGCACTAACACAGGGAAGGTGCAACAAAGGGGACAGTTGGCATAATAAGGGCACGGGTGCCAATACAGGTTCGAGTAAAAGCCCACAACCCATTGATACAACCAATGAGAAAACAAATGCAGTATATATGGAAAGGAACGAATTTGAGGATATAGAACTTTTACAAAATTATTTGAATTCAGTTAATTTAAGTTATTTGAGTGAAAATGATATAAGTATATATAGCCCTCTATTTTCCTATGCTTCAAGTAATATTATTCTCAAGTATGGAAAATGGAAAAATGGGAAATTAAAAAAATGGATTTACGCGACTGATAATTCTATGTACGAATCTGTAGGCTGTTTAGATAATATACAAAATGAGCATGCAGAATTTTCAAATAAGAAAAATAATAACCCGTCTAATATGTTTTCTAATAAAAATTACAATGTTATTAATAATTTCCTGAATAACTTGTCCTCTTCCGCCATAAGTAACATATATAGGCAAAAAAAAAGGAAAAAGCAAAAAAAAAGAAAAAAACAAAAAAACGACCAACATTTTTACGGGTCAAGGGGGGAAGAACCAATTGGTGAGGGGATAAAACACAAGGGAAAAAGAACAAGGAAAGAGGGGGATCAAGACATCGAACAATGTGCAAGAGATCATATTAGTTTAGAAGGTAACGTAGACGTTGTTGAGGATAAAGCGTGTATTTTGGAGATGAAGAGCGTATACACAACAGATGAAAGGGAAGGAGACGAAGGGCAAGAGGACGATGGGGAGGAAGAATCGGACAAATCGGACAAATTGGATAAATTAGATAAATCGGATGAATCGGATGAATCGCATGAATCGCATGAATCGCATGAATCAGATGAATCGCATGAATCGCATGAATCAGATGAATCAGATGAATCGCATGAATCGGATGAGGGCGGAGAGAATGAACGAAGGGAACCGTTCGAGCGGGATGAAGAGAAGCCCCCCCATATATGGAAACCCTTTGCTTATGACACAAACGCAGATTCAAACATACCAATGCATGCAAAGAATTTAATTAAGCATAATAAAAGCTTTATATATGACGAGAAAACGGGTAGGAAAGGAACGAATAGTAGAAAAACAAGTGAACATTTAATATCCACTTGTTCAAATACTTCAAGCAATATTATTTCCAAAAAAGGGAATAATATCTCATCTTCTCTTCTTTTGGGAACAAATGAGAATATCAGTAATTCATCATCTGGAAGAGAGAAGAATGGACATAATATTTTTAATGAAGAGAAGAGTTACAAATATACAAAATTTTCGAATACCTTGAATAATAAGAGTAACCAATTAGATGATAAAATTTTCAAAAAAAAAAAAAAATTAAAAATAAAAAAAAAGGAGTTTGTAAACAACTTTATCACAAATAAAACATTAAACCAGAATAGTGATGTCAAGGAATACAACTACAAAAATGTTGAAAATATTTATAATGGAATGAATAAGGAGCAAGGGAAAAAAAAAAATAAAAAGGGAGGAGAAGGAAAAGAAATAAAAAAAAAAAAAAAAAAAGAGATGTTTCATCAAAGAGTGGAAGGAGAGTTCATGAAGCCAACTCATCACCTGGAGCTATCAAAAGGGAGAAGAAAACAATGGAAAAAGTGTATCAAGGAAAAAAGGCTGAACGAAGTTCTAATAGGTACAACCGTGATAATAGTGGAAGCAGCGTTGACATTAATAACATAGGAAATAATGACTATGGAAGTAATAAAGTAGGAAATAATTACTGTGCGAGTAATAACGTAGGAAGTAATGACTACGGGAGTAATGATAAACGAAACTACCATTCCATTACGTCCCATAATTACGATTTGCCGAAAAAAGGCTTTTCACTAATATGGAGTTTGAAAAAGATGAAAAATTCGCACCTTTCCGCAAATGAGCATATAACATTCGAAGCTCCAGAAAATTATAATTACGACCATAGTAATACTTTGGATGAAGGTCAAAAAAAGAAAAAGTCCTTTTTTAGGAGCATTTTAGGAGTCAAGAGGGATAAAAAGAAGAGCCAATAAACTGTTACAATCGTAGTGGAATGATGTACATGCATTAAGGCTCTACCAAACAATTACGCGGAAGGGGGAAAAAAAAATAAAAAAAATATCATCAACAGCAAACTATTTTGAAGTTTTTGCCAAAATTTTTCCATTCTTTTTTTTTTTTTTTTTTTTTTTTTTTGTACATTTAATTTTTTAGTTTTTCTCTTCACTCTAAATATGTTACAAAATGTTTCCTTCCATTTTTTCCTAGTCTTTATAGCACACATATATATACATATATGTATATGTATATATAGATATAGATAGATTGATAGGTAGATACATACATACATGTATGTATACAGACATGTATTCTTAAGTATGTACATATATACTTACATACGTACATATACACATATATGGGTGATGCCTGTATAACAGTAAAACTTCTAACTGTTATTAATTTCCCTTTTTAATTATAATACATGATTTGTTGGTACATGTCAAAACCTGATACAAATAATTCAACAAAGAGAAAGATTTTCTCTTTTTTTTTTTTTTTTTTTTTTTTTTTTTCTCTTTTCGTTATGAATATTAAAAGGGAAAAGTACTTATAAGGTAACATGAAAAAATGATAACGTTATACTATATGCTCTCTAATGATTATATAAAAGTTGAGAATATAAGATGATAACGTTATGCATACTGTGTATTATCAAAATGATAACTTTAAAGGGGGTATTGGTAAAACAAAAAAGTACGCTGTACGTAAATGCAAGAAAAACAAAGGGGAAATAAAAATAAAAAAAATGATATAATATTATGTAACAAATAAATGAGATTAACAACAGCCATGGTATAAATATGCAAAATAAGACAGCGGAAATGCAAAATTTCACATAACAGTAATGCACAAATAATTGAAAACTAGATTTTCCAAATATGGAGCATTGAAAAAAAAAATTATATACAAAATGGAAGGGGGATGCTTGTTTAGCCATTTCATTTTTATGTACAGATATATACGCCATTATCACAGGCATTGTGTGTACATTCGGAGTTGTACAATTTAAAATAAAAAATATATTCTACGCAGATGAGAAAAAACTCAATATAAGATTTTTATCTTTATACATTTTTAAGTACTTTTAAAAAATTTTATAAAAACGAGTATGCAACTTTCTAGGTATATCATAAATATGATATATAATTTTTTTCTTTTAAAACTTTATAGAAAAGTATTAAATGTTACAACAGTTCTTCAAAATGTTTTTTTAAAAATATATAAATTAGGATTTAACCAACGATGCATCGTGAACAAGCGTACCATAAGACATGTATTTACAAGCCTCTTTCACTTTTGCGCTTTCGAAAAAAAAAAAAAAAAATATATATATATATATATATATATATATGCATTTTTAACTTCACCTAATGAATATCTTCGATTTATGATACGTTATATGTACTTTTTCTTTTTTTTTAATTTCCTTATCATTTGCATTCTAATAAGAACAATTGTTATCATGTATGTTATCATGATTGTTATCATGATTGTTATCATTATTGTTATCATTATTGTTTTATCGTTATTATAACTGCTCTCCCCATCATTTGGTGCCTCATTTCATTCATTCAGATCAGTAATACCTTTTAAACTAAAAAAATAAAAAAACAATTAAAATATTCCTATCAAATGGGGGTCTACATCATTTTTTGAGTTATCATCCTTTTATTCCCTTCATAAAAAAAAAAAAAAAGGGAAAAAATATAAACGTACGTAAAACCACCAAAGAACTTAACTATTTTGTACCACTAAACAGTGGTACCAGGATTTACCACTTTACGAAAAAATTGATAGTTTAAAAATTTTTCCACTTAACTGCTATATACTTTTATATATGTTTTCCCACACAAATGTGCATAACATATATAACAGATCGTACAAATGCATACATAAATATAATAACGAAATCAAGAAGTAAATAAAATCTTTTCAATTAATCTCTTCAACTTGTTTTAAAAATAATTATATATAATTTTTTAAAAAAATACTACATAACTAATATGCATATTCATTATTGTATGGCAAAAGATTATTACATGATATTCTTATTCACAAAAAAAAAAAAAAAAAAAAAAAAAAGGGCACATCAATTATTCATGTACATTACATTGTATAGTAAAAAAATTTTTTTTGCAGATGAAGTCTTGCAGCTCAAAAAGGAAACAGTTAAATGGTTAAGTTGTTAAGTAGGTAAGAAGCTAAGCAGTTATGAAGCTACTCAGTTAAGAATATAGGTAGTTGGGAAGCTATGTGGTTATGTTGTTAAACGGAACAGCACAATGCACCTTTAAAATCAACATGCTCACCGTAAAACTTAAATTTTTGAGGAATCAAAAAAAGAAAAAAAAAGAAAAAGACCTTCTAATATTATAGCCTTAGAACAGTTACCCATATATGCATTCACTTTCATGAGAATGTACGCACGCACAAAAACATGCAACATATAGTAGTACAAAAAACATAGATTCAATTAATTTATTCTTTAGCTAACACTACGATTTAGTTATGTTAATATTTTTCTCGCATTTCTTTACAACATGTTATGTACAAATATGACGCATATATTAACAAAACGAAAAAGATCGTTATATAATAATAACGTGTAAATTAACATCTCTCTTTACTTATTTTATTAAAAATAGCTTTCATTTTGGTACTTCAATATTTACATTTTCTTTTTCTTTTTTTTCATATTTCTTAAATACCAACCTTTTATAAAAGAAGAAATTTATTTAAGTACCGGGTTTAAAAGAAAAGCTATATTTTATTAATTATTTCATAAGCGTTCGATTTAACTATTGTAAAAGGAGGCGAAAAAAAAAATAAAAAACTGCTATTTATAAACCTTTGTTTTATATGATTTTTCAAGTTGGTCCATCTTTTTTTTTTTTTTTTTTCGTATTTTTTTATTTATTTATTTTTTGTTATTTACACGAATATGTAATCCCATTTTGTAAACGAAGCACAACATTTAAGGAGCGTTAAGAAACTTGAGCATTTTACTTTTTAAGCATTTTTTAATTGTTGAGGGAGAAAAAAGCAAAGCATAATGTAACCTGCCCGCACATGTATATACGCTTACGTATATTCAAAAATAGTAATATACTCTCATGCATACATATATACATATATATATATATACATATATATATATACATATATATATATATATATATATATATAAATACATATGCAACTCCGTAAAAACGTAAAGGAAGGTATGAATTCACATATTCAAAATGAGCGGGTTTGACTCGATGTTACAAAGTGCAGCATTTTCAGTAGATGAAATTTTTGAAAGCGATTTAACAAATGAAGAAAATAGTTTAATCGTTGAGTTTATAAAAAATATGCAAAATGAGAGGAATATGCTTCCAAGTACAATAAATGCAAATAATTTAATAACAACAGAAAGGGCTGGTAGACATTTAAATAAGAGCTATAATGAAAAGACACATGAAATATTTTCAATAATAAACAAATTTACTACAAAAGAAAGATTAAATGGGGAAGATTTTTTTAAAGAAAATAATTTAATTAAGTGGAAATCAACAGTTGTCGAATATTTAAATAATTTAAGAAATTATATTCACAGAAAATATAATCGAAAAATAATTGACACATCAAAATATTACTCATCCAATTGTTCTGTATTATCCGAATTACAAAAAAAAGAAAATCTGATATCCATTTTTTCTTACAAACCTTTGTGTGTTCATTTATATATTTATGGTATTAACTATAAACAAGTCATTTATTATATATATATAATAACTAAATATATACAAACAGAACAGGAGAAAAACTTAATTCTTTTCCTTTGGCTAATTTATTTACTTCTTTTATTAGACTCATTACAAGCTTTAGATTCAAATGTGTCATCAAATTTGCAAATAATAAAACGATTCTGTATAGAACAAATTGAAAAAGTTGACACAGCCATAACCACAAGCATAACTACAACAACTACGGAAGAGACAGAAAATTACTTAGACTTCTTAAATAATTTTAACTGTAAATTAAGTGTAGTTAATTTGAATTTCCCAGTGATTTGCCCCAAAAGCGTTTTTTACGTTATTTATTTCTTAATTACCTCAGTGTTTAATCAAAAATGAGCTGACCAATAACATTGTTACGGAGAGAGCGAAAGGGAGTGAAAATAAACACTCCATACGTTTATATATGTGCATGTATATATACGTACACACACGTACACACGTACACATATATATATATATATATATATATGTAGTAACAGTGCCGGGGACGTAAATGACCGGATGAACTAGTGTTTTAATGACAAAACGGGGTAGGAAAATATATCACCTAAGACACAGAAGGAAAACGTGTATATTCGAACGAATACAATGTATTTTTATTTAATATCGAGACCGCTCAAACTTTTCGAGATGTATGTTGTAAGATATACCACTTACAGCTTATTTATACACGTTAATTTATTTTTAAAGAGTGATTATCAAGAAAATTATATACTTTTTTTTAAATGACATTTGGATGTAGCAGGGTAATTAAAACTGTATGATATACGATAAGAACATTTTCATTTGTTGGCTTATCTTAATGTGTGTATACTTTTTTTAGAAAAATTTATATACAAATATGGTAAACTTTGTATAGTATCTTAACGTATTGTTTATTCTTTTATTTTATTTTTTTTTTTTTTTGTATGTGTACTTTATATTTAACAACATGAGGAATAAATCCCCTACTACGTACTTTCAACATAATTCAACCATTTTGAACTATCAGTAATTTGTTCCTTTCAATTTTGTTAGAAATACAAGAAAAAAAAAAAAAGAAAAAAAAAAAAAAAAAAAAAAAAAAAAAAAAAAAAAAAAAAAAAAAAAAAAAAAAAAAAAAAAAAAAGGCATGCTTAAAAACAAGCTCATTCAATTTTCCTCAAACTAATTTCATGTCATATGTAGGCCTTAACATAAAAAAACATGTGTATATGTTACATGTGTGCACGTCATACGGATATGTGTGAGAGGGTATATAAAAAAGCTTCTTTATAAATGTGTTTCGTAAAAATCACGTCAAAACAAGGAGCAGATAAAATCGGGTGTAAATGTAAAGTTATAAAGAAAATATTAACAAAGTGTTACAAAAAAAATAAATAAAATTAATGTTATCTTTATGCACATATTTTATCTTCTTATTTTGTATGAATTTATGGGTGCATGCGCCTGTTTTATATATGTATACATTAACTCATCAACGATTAATGTCTATAATATTTGGCGCAATAACAAAGAGTTTTCAATTTAATAATGTAAATTCTTCTTGAATTAAAAGAAGAAAAAAAAAAAAAAAAAAAAAAAAAATTAAAATTGAAATTGAAATTAACATCAAAATAGATATTAACATCAAAATAGATATTAACATCAAAATAGATATTAACATCAAAATAGATATTAACATCAAAATAGATATTAACATCAAAATAGATATTAACATCAAAATAGATATTAACATCAAAATAGATATTAACATCAAAATAGATATTAACATCAAAATTGATATGAAAATTAAAATTGATATGAAAATTAAATTTGAAATATCAAAACATAAAATAGCATATAACTATGACATTAACGTATCAGTTGAACTATTTAAGTTCATATTAAGGAAAAGGAAAATTTCTCCATTTAAATCTTTTATTTAATTGTACCCCTTTGTTATTTTCATGTAACGCTCAAAGTTTTTTCTCTTTTTTTAATATATTCAAAAGAATTTATATAAATGAAAAACGGTATTAACAGGTCAGAAAATATATACATAAATTATGCATATAAAACCTTAAGGTTAAAAATTGCATATTTTTAATGGTCATAAATAGTTCCTTAGATTTTATATTCTGCATTATATTTACGTTGTACGTAAAATACCTAACAATTACTAAACTATATATAAAAATGATATTGAAATATGGGTACTCATGCTTATAATAATTCTTATTTTGCTGTCTATATACATATATACATATATATATATATATATAAGCAGAGAAAAAATGAGAAGCAACTTGTATAGTTTTCAGGGAAATATGATATTATAACTCTTTTTGAGGATAATTGTAGTTAATGTCTAAATTCTGCTTTACTGAAAATATAAGGAAAAACAAGTAATCATAAGAAATTTTGTCTTATCAAAATAGTATTTAACTTTCTTGCATTAGTTAATTTTTCATAATTTTTTAATATCCTTTATGTCCTATTTTATTCATAATTTCGTTTCCAATAACTTCATATTTTTTTTCTCCCATAAATGTAAAAATATGATAGCATTAGTGGAAATGTAATAAAAAAATTAGTCCACATATATGTTTATTTACATGAAACATATAATACAGTATAATAAGTATGGCATAGTATCATATGATATACACAAACTTAAAAAGGCGAAAAAAAAAAAAAAGAATAAGAGAACTTACAAATAATTATGTTTTCATGACAATTTCTATCTTTCATATTTATGTATAAATGGGAAAAAAAAAAAAATATAAAAAATTGATTTTTTCCCCCCCCCCTTTTTTTTATATTTTTAATTGCCTCCTACTTATATATAAAAAATATAATATACATAATCTTTTTTTTTCTTTTTTTAAACATATATGCATTTATATATAGCAATTTAAAATGGTATTTCTCCCAAGGCACTATTTATAAAACAAATATATAAATGCTTGTTTGCGTGTGTGTGTGTGTGTGTGTGTGCGTATGCGTGTGTCAATTTACTTGGCATGTTCATTTTACATTCAAAACGTATATTTTTATATTTATGTAATATACAATATAATATATATATATATTTATTTATATATAATCCATTAAAATACATACAAATTGTATATCATATATTGTATATATGCATATATACATTTATTTCCACTGCTAATTTCATGTCGCAGCGAAAATACTTTAATATATCGCTGATTTCTCATTCTTATTTTAAATTTTCTCTATTGGTTCTTTTTAATTTTTCTCTCTATTGAAGTACTTACATTAAAAATTTATTTTTATAACTTTGCTCTTTTTCTAATTTTTTATCATTAAGCATTATCATTATTTTACAACTTTTCCTTATTTTTTTACCAATTTATTTGTACAGTACCTTTTTTTTTTCTTTCGGCTCAATAAGCAACATTTTCAAAATAATGTTTTAAAGTATTATATACTTAAAGTAATTAGAAACAAAAGAAAAAAAGGAAGAAAGAAAAAGAAAAAAAAGGAAGAAAAAGAAAAAAAATTAAAAAAAAATAAAATACCTCTTTAATAAAATTTTGAACAGTTGATGTTTTTTATGTACCACGTTGTATTCTTTTTATTTTTACATGCACAGTTCAGAACATTTGGTTTTACATATATAACTTTTTTTAAAATGTTGAAATGGCAACAAGATTCAATCTTTCATAGGTAAGTGTGTTGTTTAACAATAAATATATTTTATATATTTACAAAAATATAGTAGATAAATTCTTGTAATTCATGATTATTATTATTATTATATGAAATATAAAATAATATGGGGAGTAAAATATCGTAATTTTATTTTTTCTGATATCATGTTCCTTTTATAATGTAGCTTTATGAATACATGTGCTTAAATACATGTGCTTAAATATATATACTGAAATATATATGCATATATATATATACATGTATATATATACATGTATATATTCACTTAATTAGAGAACCCTTTTTTTCTGTTTATTCTTGTGTTATATAAGAAATAATTTTGCACATTTTTGATATATTTTTTTTTTCTACATTCATTATTTGAATATTTGCTAGACAAATTCTGAGTATGTTTATTTGATCAAACCATTTGACGATAATTCAAAAAAAAAAAAAATTGAAGAAAAGAAAAAAAAAAGAAATAAAGAAAAAAAAAAGAATAAAGAAAAAAAAAGAATAAAGAAAAAAAAAGAATAAAGAATAAAGAAGAATAAAGAATAAAGAAGAATAAAGAATATAGAAAAAAAAAAAAAAAAAGAACATAGAAAAGCCAATTTAAAAAATGTCTATGTGACGACGACTTGCCATGTTAACGTTAAAATACATCAATTGATTGCTAAAAAATTTTAACAGAAATATTTCATAATTTAAAAAAAAATAAAGGATTTTTTTTTTTTAATTTTTCGGTTTTAAAACGACCCATACGTCATACATGCGTGTACATATATATATATATATATATATATATATATATATATACATATATATGCACATAAAATATATGCATATAAACATATACTTGTGATTATATACATATAAATACATACATTTAAGTGTACATATATGTAAATCACTGTAGAGAGAAAAAAAGGAAAATTAAACTTGGCATATATTAAGTGTATATACATACGTATAGACGCACGTACATACTTATATTATGTGTATGGGCTCACATTATTCCCGTTTATGTGTAATTAAATTAAAAATATATATATTCATATATAAATAATGCTCTAGTGTATCCATGGGATCGAAAAAGAAATCAAATATTCCTTTAGCACAGTCAAGGCAGGATATTTTGCAGGAATCTTCAAATAATATGGAATTGGATGCACACAACAATGACTGTAGCAACAGTGATAACAATGGAAACAATGACAAGAGTAACCCGAAAGAGAGTAAAAGCATGCTAAACAATATGATAAATATAAAGGGGTATTATATGCCATCGACTTTAGATGAACTGTTAAAAAAAAAAGAAATACGAGTATCTTCAGAACAAAATACGCCTTTTAACATAAATAGAAATATTATATTATTTCTATATTTTACATTAATTGTGCTAACAAATCGTTTGTTTTTTGGTTGGCCCAATTTATCAAATTTATTATTTCGTGAAGAAGCTTATATATGGAAATGTACCAAAAATCCAAGCGGAGGATATGATAAAGTGGATGACAAAAGATATGTATGTGAGGATCAAGACAAAGCTGTGCAGACGATATTTGTATTTGGTTCTTCTGCATATTTTGCCTTTTCCTTTTTCAATGGCATAATAGTAGATTATTTGGGCTCAAGGTTTAGTATGTTATTAGGACATATTTTAAATTTGGTTGGATGGATATTAATGATTATGTCCAATGAACATTTTGATGCATATGTAGTAGCAGGGGTATTTATGGCTGCTAGTATCGATCTAGGCTCCTTTTCGACATTAAATGCTTCAGGGTTATATCCAGGAAATGAAAATTTAATAGTTAATATAATATCGGGTGCTGGATCTTTATCAGCAGGTACAATGACAGTTTTAGATTTATTAATAACAGGACTTGATCTAAATTTTAGGACATTTATGCTTTGTTATATGTGCATTAGTGTTGGATTTTTTTTTATTTTAACGCTATTTTTATTCCCCCCTAATAGATATTATAGACAATATGAATTTGACAATTACTATAGTAATAGAGAGATAAATTTAAAAGATAAGGATGAGATGGAAATAATGAAAAATTATAGTAATGGTAATAATAATTTATCAAATCCGAATAAAAAGGATTCATTAAAAATTGAACAAAAAAATAGTGTAGGTTCACAAATAGCTATACAAAATAGTAATAAGAATATTGACCCAAATGAGGAGAATAAAAAAGAAGAATATGCAAGTACAAATAATAGCGGTTTATCTACAAAAAAAAAATTGAATATGTTTAATTCAACAAGTTTTAAGGATTTATTTAAAATATGTACATGTGCTCATTTTTTATGTTTGTGGATATATGGCCCTCTAAATGCAATATATAATACTTTTTATTTTAGTGTTGTCGAAAATATTTTGTCAAAGGATAAAAATGATTTATTGGGATATATACTTCCATTCTCTTTTATCCCATGTGTTATTTTAGGAAATATATCCGATAAGTATGGTGTTATGGTTATGTTTTCATATGAATTAATTTTTGCTCTATTTATGTATCTTTTTAGTTATTTGAGATCAAATGTGGCTCAATGGATATCTGTTATTTCGAATGCAATGTATTCAGCATGTGCCAATGGTCAGTTATGGACTTTTATCTCTTTTACATTTAGCTCGAAATATCACTCAACCCTTATAGGATTATTAAACTTCGTTTGTGGAATTGTTTCTTTTGTTCGTTTACTATTGTTCGAATGGGCTAAATATACAAAATATGACTTTACATATATTAACTTGCTTATTATAGGACTTATTGGAATCAATATTGGAATTACAGTCGTACTTATGATAATTAGAAGAGTCAAAGGAGAAAAAGTTAATTATGGGGATGAAGGTTCGTCCGAGTAGTTCTTGTGACCTCCCCTTGGCCTCCATTGTGTGTTCAGATATGCGCGTACGCACATTTGTGTGTAGCGTATTAATGCATATGAAGTTATACACCCTCACATAAAGGTGTATACAAACATACATAGATATACACGTGCATATGAAGACGTGCACGGTACGTATATGCATATATGCATGTGCGTCAGTGCACATAGCAGATTGCCCTTTTTATAAAATCTAAAACGATTAATAATAAAGGGCCCAATATTTAATTTAGTTAAATTTACCTTTAAATATTAACTACTTTTTATTTTAACAGAATAACGTAATTAATAATTAAAAATTAATAATTAAAAATTAATAATTGCATGAATTACATCAATTACATCAATTACATCAATTACATCAATTACATCAATTACATGAATTGCTTAAATAACATAAATAGAATAAATAGCATAAGCAAAACGAAGAGTATATTCCCCCCTTTTTTTCTTTTATGTGTATATACATATATTTTCTACTTATGTGTAAGGCTAGGGAATAATTTTTCTATTTTTTTTAATTCATAATATTTTGATACATTTGTTTTATTTATTTATTATATGTATCATATAACGAGAAAACAAATAAGCACACTCTCCTTCAAAAAGTCAAATACGCTAAGCGAAATAAGCAAAACAAAAAACACATTTAGATCACATTGAAAAGTATTTTCTTAATCCTTCTATTCGCAAAAGATTACGATAAATTTAAAAAAAAAAAAAAAAAAAAAAAGGTGCATATGCCATTTCTTTGGCAAATGTGTAATGATACACGAAAATGGCATAAATGATATGAATCATTTTCTTATCCAATTTTGTTATACGAACTGGTATTTATGCAAAACGAGGCAATGAAAGAGAGGGTAGCGAAGTATTCTCCTGTACTAATAAGGAAAGTGGTCACACCACGTCACATCGTGTTATTTTATTTTGTTAATTTTTTTTTTTGTAATTTCTTCTGGCATTATTCGCGTGCATTATTTTTCTCCATTATGTTCGTGCTTTGTTTTTCTGCTTCATTTTTCTGCTGTATTTCCCTGCTTCATTTTTCTGCTGTATTTCCCTGCTTCATTTTTCTGCTGTATTTCAGTGCTCCATTTTTCTGCTGTATTTCAGTGCTTTAATTCCCTGCTTTATTTTTACGCTATATTTTTACGCTTTATTTTTATGCTTTATTTTTACGCTTTATTTTTACGCTTTATTTTTACGCTTTATTTTTACGCTTTATTTTTACGCTTTATTTTCTTACTTCATTTTGCTTCTCTTGTTTTTTTAAACTAGGCCTTTTTTGAACAAATAATTGTAGGAGACTGTACTACGGGCATAGTTCATTTTTCTTTACATAAGTATAAACAATATCCTTCGCTTTATGCAAAATGTTGTTCATTTTTTCAGCTGTTTGTGCTTCCGCATATATGCGAATTAAGTTTTCTGTTCCTGATGGCCGTATAAAACACCTGCCCAAATGGGAATCTATTTCCCTTACTACTTGATCAATTTCACGTTGTAAACATAATGGTTGAATTAAATACTTCTCATGCTCTGGATGAGGTATAATTTCTGCTAATATATTTCTTGGGCAAGGTATATTAATATATAATGAAGGTAAAGGGTCATAGAACTGGTCCCACTGATTTATAGTTAAATTTAAAAATGATAATGATAACTCAATAGCTACAAAATCAATGATAGCATCTCCTGCTGTTTGATTGAAAAAAAGCAAATATTTTTTTAAAGCAATAAAGGATTTATCTTTCTCTATACATAAGCTCCTAGACCATTCATTTAATTTATTTATATCTGTATATATAGTACCATGCCCATTAGATTCGAACAGTATTCCAATAGACGATTTTTGTGCTATCTTATCAAGATATTTAATACCAGTTTTTGTACATATAATATTTATGCTAATATATTGAAATAATTCCATTTGCTCATTAGCGTATTTCTTTATATTATTGATATACTTAAGAAAAGCCGAATTTACGTAAGATGTATGTATTATATTAATATCTAGTTGTTTTGTTGTATTACTGGATAGTACTGATATATTACTGACATCGATTTGTGAGAGCATTTTCATTATGCATTTGAGGAGCAGGCAGGTTATTTTGGGTCCATCTAAAATGGCTATATTACTACCACAACATTTTTCTGTGCTAATAGGGTTATCACTACTGCTATCAGCAATGCCACTAGATCCTGCAATGCTCCCATTCCCATTGGGGTAATCATAAAACACATCATGTATAAAGAAATAAAGAACTCTATCTGCGTCTCCATCGAATGTACAAAATTTAGTGTTCACATTATCTGAAGAAGCATTGATAGGTAGTTTTCTTTTTCTATATACATATTCAGCACCACAATGGAAATTTAGAATACTTTTTTCATTATCTATATAATTAATTTTAATAATTTGTTTTTTTAAAATAGTAAATATATTCTTAAAATTATCAATTTTTAAGCTAGCTATACCGTTAGAACAATCCACATATATCACTTCCTCTTTACAAGTCTTTTTTAAGATTTCATCATATATTTTGTTCATGTAATTATAGAGATCCTCAAATAAATATGTAAAATAATCGAAATAAAATTTATCACTGTTATATGCATACAGGTGAACATCTTTATTACTATAACCATTTGGAATGTTCAAACATTTCCCTATCGGGTTACTCATTTTTAATGTATTATTGTCTTTTCCCTTAGTGGGGTATTTACAATACTCATCGATATTGCTATGCGTATCACAAAGCTCATTAGTAGTGGCATTTATATTCTCACTACAATTTTTTAAAAAATACAGGTCCCTAATGTGCTTACTATTTGGTATGTAAAAATTTTCCAAATAATCTAAATCGTTTTCCTCTTTGTGGATAGTATAATACCCTTTTTCTCTGATAAACGTGTCATCTAATTTCTCATCCATAAAAATATTATTCAGAAAATAAATAACAAAATGCATGCACGGTGTTGTAATAAAACACATATTATTTATGCACTTGTATATATTGATACAATTTAAGGATTCTATAATAATATTATTTAAATGAACACAACTAATACGAGTATCAAAACCTATGCAGATATTTCCTTTTATTATATTATTTATATTATAATTATATATTATATCGTCTAACTCCTTTATAGTATTATATATATTATTATTAAATAAGTCAATATTTACTTCCTTTTCAAAAATATATGAAATACACATAATTATATTATGTACTATATCATGTATAGTACATTCCTCATTCTTCTTTAAATACCTTAAATGTTCATTTACAAGATCAGTTAAGTAATTCTCATATATTTCATTTATTTGTCTCCCATTGCAGTCTATTATTTTAACCCCATTTTCATCGAATGGATTATGAGAGGCTGTTATGATAACACCCACATTTTTCCATTGAATATTTTGCATACTAGGTAAACTACACTGTTTCTTGTTTTCACCCTTCATGTGTTTATCAAACAATTTGAGCTTTCTAATCGTTTCATAATTATGTTTTATAAATAACAGACCTACTAATATTCCACTTTTACTTAAAGCATTTAATAAGTCACAGCTAGCCGTTTTGTATTTATCTCGAAAACCACTATTTCCGTAAGAAAATTCAAAAGAGGACTCAAATTTTACGAGTCCTTCAGTGGAATAATTTGGTAAATACTTTTCAATACAGGATTTAATATTTCTGTAAAAGAGGCTCTCTTCATAATTTCCCATGTTGCAGCATTATAAATGAAACACTTTAAAATGGAAAAAATTCTAATGTTTTTTGTTATATTAGTTTGCATTATATTTGGCAGAATTGTTACATTTGGCATATATGATATATTTTGCTTATTTGTTACATGTGATACGTTTGTTACATATGACACTATTGTTACATTTGACACATTTTTTTTTTTTTTTTGTAAAATGCTGAATATTATGAACAGTGCAGGTGATTTCCTTCACCGCGAGGTGTGTGCGTGAATTACCTCAGAAATGGCATAAAAGGAAGAAACGCTCCGAAAAATTAAACTGGACGCAGATATATGTATATACATACATATATATGCATACTGTATGCTCCTTCTTAACCCACTGGTCACCCATGAAAAACAGAAGATGCTAAATAAATTTCGTGAACTACCTCATTTTAGTTGCTTACATTGAAAGCAATAAATGAAGAGGGGAATACGAGAGAAGAATTGAACTGGATATTAAACAAAAACAAATAAAAAAAATACAATAAAATAAATACACAGCTGCAGTTTAAAATAGGATAAAAATTAGTCTTGTGTGAATTCGAATTTAAAGCCACACATAATTATATTACGTGCACACATAAATACATACATTAATACATACATACAATGATTATTTTTCTTATGATATTAAAATATTTACATAATGAGCTTCATGAATTATAGGAACACCTCACAAATGACCTCAGCATAGCCGAATTTTCTTTCTTTATTAGTAGGCTTTTAAATGTTAAGTGTATTAACATGAAAGAATGGAAAAAATCTTTTATGTTTTACACCAGCAAAGTAATATATATGCTATTTTTTCATAATGTTAGTAAACAGCACAAATTGGGAAAAGAAAAGTTTTATATAATTTCAAGAATTACATACTGAGCGGTAAACATGTAAATCCTTGCAATGTGTAGAAAAATTTGATTTTCAAATGTTTATGTATATATAAATACACGTGTGTGCAATTTCAATATATATACCTATATCTACTGATACGGTTACAAAAAAAATCATTTTGCATTTTTATCTGATATTTTTAATCATTGATGCACATTTATGTATATACATGCATATATACATACATACGACGTTCACATATAATTATAACTGTAAGGAATAAGTTACGTACGAATAGGAAGACAGCAATTGTGTGCTATATTAATCTATTTTTAATTTTAAAAAAAAATTAGTTTAGTATACCTATTTATCATTCGTAAATAGAACAATTTTTCTTTATAATTTTCTTTATAATATTTATTACGCCATTCTTTGTGTTGAAATTGAAAAAAAAAATAATAAAAAAAATGATCTTTTTCTATGTACAGAAAAAATCCGCTCTTTCAATTTTTAAGATTTAGGGCATTCTCATAAATGTACGCAAATTAAAAATTATATAATCCGTAAAATTATATAATCTGTACAGTTATATAATCTGTACAGTTATATAAAGTTTTTTATATATTCATAAGCTGATAAAAAATTAAATTCTCTTATTCCCTACATGTTCTAAATAACATTTGTAATTACGTATTTCGAAAAAGTTTACACTGTGTTTAAAATAATTAGCGGAAGAAGAGACCTCTTAAAAATGAGTATGAATCATGCCTACTATAATATATGTGCAGAGAGCATACATAAGTATGCATACATATATATATATATATATATTTATAAGTATATATGTATGTATACATATATATAAGTATATAAACATTCTTTAATTTAAATAAAAAAAAAAAAAGTAATACGAAAGTATTAAGCAGGAAATAAAAAAACATCATAAATACTCACATATAAATATGTATAAGCATAAATTCCTAATCCTACTTATTTTTATACATAGTAATCCTCACATGTAATATTATTAATAAGATAAAAATTCAACAGTATATTATTATACCCTACTTCATCTTAATATCCCTATTTTAATAAACGTTTCTACCAAACAATTGCCATCTCTGTTTACTGCTAATCTCTTTTCTTCTTCTTCCTCCTTAAATTTGTTCCTTCTCTTTTTATTTAATTTTTTTCTTTTAAATATAATGATATAAATTGTAATCATAATTTTATATCATTTTATGTGTATTTCTACTTCTTCGTCGTTTTTGCTACTTTTTTTTGTGGGTAGTATATTCTTTTCAACCTTGGTTGTAAGGAGTTTTCAATGCGCTCTGCTTTTTTACGATCCGAAAATACCATTGTGTATAAATATCTCTTTGTTCTTAATTTTAATTTTGTTATGATTGTATTTTTCTTTGTTCTACTTTTCTTCTTCACTATAATGACGGCTGTTGTATCAGGTTTCCTGCTAATTTTCAAGAATTTACGTATGTCAGTTATTTGTTTCGGCATCTTTTCTCTTTTTAATTTTTAAAGTAAAAAGTGTAAAAGTAATTTGTACGTTTCAGCTAGAACTTCGTTCTTCTATAGGAATAATTTTTTATCCCAAAAATTATTCGTAAAAAGTTTTGAACTGAAAATGGTATATTTCTTAGAATATAAATAAAGAAAAATAACAAAAATAATACTACTGCTATAAGTGTATGTATATGTATATGTATATGCACATATATATATATATATATATATATATATATATACAATGTAAAAATGCTCATCAATTTTTTTTAATTATACTGTATTATTTAATTGCCCTCTATATAAATTCAGTACATATTTTATTCCTTATCGTTAATAATATCATCAATAAGTATATATATAAATGTACATAAATAACTATTTATGTATAAATGAACAGGTAGCTAATGTATATATTTGTTAACATATTGGTGTACGATGGCTTGATACTTTGCAATTGCGAATGTATACTCTGCACATAATTTTTTTTTTTTTTAGCTACTATTCTTCCTTCTCGTTAACGATGCGTCGCAAATTTCATATATATATATATGTATATATGTATATAATTATATTAATATAACTCAGATCTGCGTTATCACAGGAATTGCCAAATATATACATATTATATATATTGTAGGAGAACGCACGGTTTTTCTTCTTTTTTCTTATATATAAAATTCATTGAATTGCTTATCTAAAAAAGAACACCAAAACACTTATATATGAACGTCGCTTTTAAGTTGGTAAATTATTATATATAAATATAACGAATTTATTACAGATATTAGTCTTCAAAATTAATTTTGTAATAATAGAATATCCCCTTTTTCCACTACAAGGCATAATGTGAATTAAAATTTAGCTCATATTATATATAAAAAAAGAAAAAATAGCCCAAAAATATATGCTATTTTCAATTTTTTTTCATTATTTTTTTTTATAAATTTGTTTTTTTTTTTTTTTTGGTTTTGATAAATTTAATTTTAAAACAGTTAAAATATGAATAAATAAATATATTTTATATTTTTTTTAAATTAAGATTTATTTTTTTTAAATTCAAGAAAATTATTTTATCTTCCTTTTTTGAGGACTTTTAATTTATGGTAAGTGAAAAAAAGATTATATGAACAAGTTACATCACCAGTCTGTTTGAATATTTTATTCATTGATAATTTATTTATGTACAGAACCATATATGTTATTCATTTATGCATTATATTTTATATTATATATGTATATAGGTTTATGTATTTATTATGTATGTATTCTTATACAGTCTGCAAGTTTATGTTATTTTATTATTTTATTATTTTGCTATATCAGTCCTTGCTTTTCTATACGTACATTTGAACTCTTAAGTTTTTTGTGCCTATATTAAGTAATTATTCCGAGTGTATTTCTTGCAGTAATAATTAAATTCATTGTTATGAATGATACAGCTTGTATTACTCTGTTATTTATATTACACTAATGTTTTTTCCCTTTTTTTTTTTTTTTTTTGTTTATGTCAAGAAGTAAAAAATATATTCATATGTTTATATTTAACCAAGTATCGTGTAGATAGCTTATTAATTTTTATATTATATTTTATCGTAAAACATATATATATGGATATATAGAATGTATATTCATTTTACCGTTCAGTTAATTTTTTTTAAGTATCATTATTTTGTGTTAATACCACTAATTGCAGTTTAGTTTTTTATGTAAATTGTTATACTTAATTGATAAAGTGCAATAGACGAATATTTTGAATTAGTACAAACCACTGTTACATTTACGCAAATATGTATGATTTGATTGATAATAGGCAGGCAGGCTTTTAATTATGCCTTACAAAATTATTTATTTTATATAATGTATACACATTGTTTATTCAATGCCATAATTATATCTGTATATTTTATTTAGTGTGCTTATTTTCATATATGAAGTTTTATGTATTTAATAATTCTTCATAGATTTTTTATGTACTACGTTTATAATTTTTACATGACTTGTTCATAATTTTTGAACAATTTTTCCTTTTTTTCTTTTCTTTTTCTTTTTTTTTACACACTAATATTATAATTTTAATTTGTTAACTTTTTCAGGTTAAAGTGATTGTCAGACATTCATTTGTACTGCCAGTCTCCATAAAATCGCAACTTGTTCGAGTTTTTTTGGAGAATATATATATATATGCACAATTTTTTTTTTTTTTTCATCCATTTAAAAATTTTTGATTTATTATAAAAGTAGGAAAAAAATGGCGAAATTATCCAAGGCTCAGAAAAAGCAAATATACATTGAGAAACTGAGCTCACTAATCCAACAATATACTAAAATATTAATTGTACATGTAGACAATGTTGGATCAAATCAAATGGCAAGTGTGCGTCAGAGTTTAAGGGGGAAGGCTATCGTATTAATGGGAAAGAATACAAGAATAAGGACAGCATTAAAAAAAAATTTGCAGAATGTACCACAGATAGAAAAATTATTACCATTAGTAAAATTAAATATGGGTTTCGTATTTTGCAAGGAAGATTTATCAGAAGTTAGAAATATTATTCTTGAAAACAAATCACCAGCACCTGCAAGATTAGGTGTTATAGCACCAATTGATGTATTTATTCCACCAGGTCCAACAGGTATGGATCCATCGCACACATCTTTTTTTCAGTCTTTAGGTATATCGACAAAAATTGTAAAAGGTCAAATTGAAATACAGGAGCATGTGCATCTAATTAAGCAGGGAGAAAAAGTAACAGCTTCATCAGCAACACTCTTACAAAAATTTAATATGAAACCTTTTTCATATGGTGTTGATGTACGAACTGTTTATGATGATGGAGTTATATATGACGCAAAAGTTTTAGATATTACTGATGAAGATATTTTAAAGAAATTTTCAAAAGGTGTTTCCAATGTAGCTGCATTGTCCAGAGCAGTTGGTATAATAACAGAGGCTTCTTATCCTCATGTATTTGTTGAAGCATTTAAAAATATTGTTGCTTTAGTAATTGATACAGATTATACATTCCCATTAATGAAGAAAATTAAAGACATGGTTGAAAATCCCGAAGCATATGCTGCTGCGCCTGTTGCTTCTTCAGCAGCCAAACAAGATGCACCTAAAAAGGAAGAAACGAAAAAACAGGAAGAAGAGGAAGAAGAAGAAGAAGATGGATTTATGGGATTTGGAATGTTTGATTAGTGCAAATCTATATGTGTTTGTTAAAGAGCCAATATGATGATGAACAATGTTAAAATTAAATATATAGAATGTTGCTATCAAAATTGTTGACATATTCTATTGGTGTTTTGTATCTTCAGATTTGAAAGGGTAATAAAAAGTTGTATATATTAATATGCTTTGTTTATGTTTGTTGTTAAGTATGTGTACCATATATATATATGTGCATGAATATATACTGAGTATGTGATAAGTAAATATATGTACATATACATACGTACATATATATATACATTAGAAAAGTTCCAGTTGTGAGTAATAATTATGCGAGTTATAAGAAAAATATGTGAGATGGTTCATTTCGAAAATTAATGAGATTTCACGAATTGTATACTTGTAGTACTATTTATTAATAAAGGACACAAGAATGTGAACAAATTTACTGTACGTGAGCATTAATTATAATATTTATGAAATATCTATATATATATATATTTATATATATTTTTTTTTTTGAATGATAATAAAGCCATATAAAGGTGCAGTTATTGAGAGTTTAAAAAAGTATAAACTCGATGGGAATGCATAGCCCATTGTTACTAAGTAGCTAACGTAAAACATATAACATATATATATATATATATATATATATATATGAACAGTTTATAAAACGAACAAGAGTTATGTAAGAGAATAAATATTATGTCACAAAATGTACATGCATATATATATATATATATATATATATATATATATATATGAACTTGTACATGATAAAATATTTATCTTACATAATTTTTGTTAGTTTTATAAAATGCATTTATTTTTTTGTGAGTGATGATAAATTTTAAGATAGCAATTTTAGAGCTTATAAAAATGTAAGCTCAATGGAAGTATATTGCCTGAGATTACCTAAGCGACTGACCAAAAAAATAAGTATATTTTATAAAACTAACAGAAATTATGTAAAGTGCATATTTTATCATGTACAACATGGGTATATATACATACATATATACATGCATATATATATATATATATATATATATATATATATATATATATATATATATATATATGTTTTTAGTTGATATGAAAATGTGCATCTATTTTTTGCGAGGGATGATAAAAATTCTCAAATGTTCGCAGTTGAGAGTTTAAGTAATTAAGCTCAATGAATAATCTTTGTAGCCTTCTCTTAGATGTCTGACGCAAAAAATATTTGAAAATAAACAAAGCATATATGTATCATATCATGTAGTTTTGTGTACATACATACGTGCGCATGGAGAGGTATATATATATATATACACGTATATGTATTGTATACATGTGTACATGAATATGAGTATATATTATTTTTTGTGTATGATGATAAACATTCTCAAATGTTCGCAGTAGAGAGCTTAAAGGAATAAGCTCAATGAATTTCCTTTGTAGCCTTCTCTTAGATGTCTGAGACAAGAAATAATTGAAAATAGTGGAAGCTGAATAATCATACAATTTATATTTTATATGTTTGTATGTGCATGCTTACGTGTGTATGTAGGAGTACGTACATATGTATGTGTGTATGTTTATATATATATATATATATATGCATTATGCTATTTGTGAGTGTTGTACATATGTTTGTAAATACATAATTTTATATAAGTAAATGAATGCATACGTACCGTTGCATGCACTATTTTTATGCTCATATTCTCCATATAATTTTTATATATTTTTTATATATTGTGGAAAATAAAAAAAAAAAGTTAAAAAAGCTTAAACGCACTTTACATATGCAGAGATATGTTGACGATATATATTATTGCACTCGTAATTTGTAGATTATATTTATATGTTTAAGGTCTTTTTTTTTTTTTTTTTTTTTTTCTATTCATTGTGTTTTCTTTTTTAATACTTTTTAGCAGAATAGAGTGATATTGCTTCCTAGAAAAAATGAAAAAAAAAAAAAAAAAAAAAAAAAAAAAAAGAATAACAATTGCAAGTAGTTTATGTAATTGTATACATATGCATATAGTATCAACAGGGTGTTTGATTTGTATATAAACATAACACATGTATGTATTTTATTCATGAGTGAATAGTTTTACGCAAGTGTTTATCCTTACATACTATTATAATTTCGTAAGTGGTTTTGTTTAAAACCATTATTTATTATGGGTATTTTCAGGATATTGAGTTTATCAAAATTGAGGTGTTTATTTTTTTATTACACTTATGCATTTTTATTTTGGAAATTTTTAGTATTTTGTATATTTATTAAATGATATTTGCTATTTATTTTTAAAACAAGTTTTATTAATTTTATAGGTATAGGTGCATGAGGAATAGTTTTTCAGAGATTTAAGAAAGGTGCTGAGGAATGGCAAATATATTATTAGACGAATAAAGAAATATAATAAAGAAGTAGAAGATTAAAGATATGGTACTGTTATTTTTACGTATGTATGTATGTGCTTACTGTTTGTTTACAGTACTTTTGAGTTTTTATTGAAGAAGGAAATTCATGAATCAACTTGAAAAAGAGAGAAATACACTTGTTTATTTTTATACCATATATTGTTATTAAAATAAAATATTTTTATTATAATATATTTTATAGTATTAAACCATATTAGCTTATTTCATTTTATTACATTATGTAGTTTTATACTATATTTTTTATTTCATTATATTATTTTTTAGAGTATATTACACTACATTATTTTATCTTATTCCATTATGTTGTTATTAATATTATTATTTTTTTTTTTTTTTTATTATATTTTTTTTTAAATTAAAAAGCAAACTTATAAATAATTAGTATTTTTTAGGAATATAATCAAAAAAAAAATATATAATAGTAAATATTATAAAAGCCTTTTTTTATTTCTAAATTTTGAAGAACAAATTAACGTTTACCATTTCTCATGGATTATACTTAAATTAATCCTTTTTAAGGAGATAAAGAATGCGTACAGTCCTGTTATATTTTAAATGTGTAAAGTGTGTAGCCTTTTTTTTTTATTGTTAAGTTCGAATATATCATAAGGTACATATTAATTGTACATTTTACGTTGTACATTTAAAAAGTTTGTATGTATATTGTAAGTATATTACGCATAAGTAGTGTATATTATGCAAGTATGCACGATTAGGAGAAAACACCTAAGCACATACATATATATGCTTGTTCAAATTGTGGGTAGATAATAAAGTTTGCAGCAGTTGTACACGTATAAGTGTCAAGTACTTTTTCCGTCCGTGAAAATTTTACAAAAAAAAAAAAAATTTTAAACCTTTGTACATTACGATATAATAAATTTGCATAATTTTGCACCAACGTAAAAATAAAAATACATTGTTATTTCTCTAAATAAATTTTGATTATATGTAACATTATAAAATATATAAACAATTCTCTTAAAATCTTCTAATTTGAAGGAAAATGAATGTACAATTTTATTTAAAACTGCTTTGTGCGTATTTTTTTTGGTGCACATCGTAACCTATGTGTATACTGGGCGTATATTTATTATTGTACATTAATAATAACATTAGTATTAACGTTATGACTAGCATTAACATTAACACAAACATTAACACAAACATTAACACGAACATTAACATTTGCATTAGAATTGGCATGAACTGTTTATCATTTTTTAAAGATATTATTGCGCAAATTTTGCGTGTAAAAGTTTTATGTATATATTACTTCAATAATATAGTTCGCTCAAGGGTTGAAATGATGAAAGTATTGCACATATCGTTTAATATACACTTGTGCGTTTATGTATTTATATATACATACATACTTGCATGAATACGTTCTTACATGATACTGTGTTAGTGAATAGCACTGTTCAAGATGCAAAAATTTTTTTAGTGAAAATGTTATTTGTGTTATTACATTTTTTATTGCCCTATTTCAGCATTTTAGCATTACATATATTTTGTTTTTTGTATTTATATTTTTTTATGCTCCAATTTGATAAAAAAAAAAGAAAAGAAAGAAATTTGATGCAGTGTGAATATTATATTTTAATGAAGAGTAAAATATTAAAATTATAGAACTTTCACTTCGTCGTTTTGACATTTCGTTGTTTCTTCGTTTTGTTTCTTTTCCCTTCCATTCCGTTCCTTTCCTCTGCTTTCCTTTCTTTTTTTTTTTTTGCCTTTTTTTTTTCCTTGCTGCATTACACCAAACCTTTTTCTTCAAGGCGGTTTACGTTGGCAAACATATACGTACAAATGTATATATGTATATATTTACATGTACCCATGTGCTGCCATCCTTACACGCTACAGCGTCGAACATAAAGCTATAAAGAATGCTCTCTAGTGCTCAAGCGAAAGGCAGAAGTTGCTTGCATAAATGTATATGATATATAGCTGAAATATATACACATATATTATATATATATATATATATATATACGAGCATATACATACACGAAGGTCTCACGCTTGGAGCAAACCGCAGTGTAACAATATTAGGAGTCCGTGGAAAGTAAAAAATGAATGTGGAAAATATTTTTGGAAATGAGGAAGTAAATGTAGAAGAAATAGAAAAACTGTCAAATAGCGAGATAAAAACAAGAGTAAGTTTAATTGAAACGGAAATAAAAATTTTAAAAAATGAGCATACAAGACTAAAAAATGAATATAAAAGTTTACAAGAAAAGATAAAAGATAATGTGGAAAAAATCCATTTAAATAAAATGCTTCCATATTTAGTGGCAAATGTAGTGGAATCTTTAGATTTAGAAGATGAAGAAGAAGAAAATGAACCGAAAGATGAATATGATTTATATGATAATAATTTAAAAATAAAACATGAGGAAGGATTTCGTGATATAGATGATGAAAAAAGAGGAAAATGTATGGTTATTAAAACATCAACTAGACAAACTATATTTTTACCAGTACCAGGTTTAATAGAAGCATCAGAATTAAAGCCAGGAGATTTAGTGGGTGTAAATAAAGATAGCTATTTAATTATTGATAAATTACCACCAGAATATGATAATAGAGTAAAAGCTATGGAAGTAATTGAAAAACCGTCCGAAGATTATTCGGACATTGGTGGTTTAGATAAACAGATAGAAGATTTAGTAGAAGCAATTGTATTACCTATGTTACATAAGGAAAAATTTGAAAAAATAGGAATAAAACCACCTAAAGGTGTATTAATGCATGGACCTCCAGGTACAGGAAAAACATTATTAGCAAGGGCTTGTGCATCCCAAACCAATGCTACTTTTTTAAAATTAGCAGGACCACAATTAGTCCAAATGTTTATTGGGGATGGTGCAAAGATGGTTAGAGATGCATTCAATTTAGCAAAAGAAAAAGCACCTGCTATTATTTTTATTGATGAATTAGATGCTATTGGAACCAAAAGATTTGATAGTGAATTATCAGGGGATAGAGAAGTACAAAGAACAATGTTGGAATTACTAAATCAGCTTGATGGTTTTAGTACAGATGACACTGTTAAAGTTATTGCTGCTACAAATAGACCAGATACATTAGACCCTGCTTTATTAAGATCAGGAAGACTTGATAGAAAAATTGAATTACCACATCCTAATGAAGAATCTAGAGCTCGAATTTTACAAATACATTCAAGAAAAATGAATGTACATAAAGATGTTAATTTTGAAGAATTAGCTAGATCTACTGATGATTTCAATGGAGCTCAACTAAAAGCTGTTTGTGTTGAAGCAGGTATGATTGCCCTAAGAAGAGGAGCCACTGAAATTGATCACGAAGATTTCGTTGAGGGTATCACCTCCGTTTTGTCAAAAAAAAAAAGTACTTTGAATTATTTTACGTAAGCGTTGTTCGTATTGCAGTATAAGCCTTTGCAGTATAAGCATTTGCAGTATAAGTCTTTGCAGTGTAAACCTTTGCAGTGTAAACCTTTGCAGTGTAAACCTTTGCAGTGTAAACCTTTGCAGTGTAAACCTTTGCAGTGTAAACCTTTGCAATGCAGGCTTTTTTAAATGTGCAGTCATGCAATGAGCATAGGTACATACATATATATATATATATATATATATATATATATATATATACGGACGTATGTATGTTCCTGTGTGCACTGTATTTATGGTTGATGTAGACCACACACACATACACGAAAGAGATACCTAAAAATAGGGAAAAAACACGAGCCAAACAAATATCGTAAACGTGTATACATATGAATACATAAGCAGAAAGGTGTCTAACTACATTCCTACCCGTCATTGTTCTATATAAATTTTTTTTTTTTTTTTTTTAAATTTATAATTACCCATAGCTCCCATATATTATACATATTGCCCCCTTTTAAATATTACTTACGATTCACGCTCTGTTTGTGTGTTTCGTTTATGTGCATAAATAGATACATATGTTCGCATATGTAGCAGCAAAAATGCTTTTGTTGAATATGCCTCTTCAGGACTGCTTATTGCAGCAGTATACATTTATTCATCATTTATTAAAATACACATATATATATATATACTTATATATTTTTTTTCTTATTTCATTTCATTCCCATATATTTTATGTACCTTTTTTTCTTTCCTTTTGCTAAAATATCTCCCAAATTAAAATTAAATTTGAACTCAAAATTGAACACAAAATTGAGGTTAAAAATGAACACAAAATTGAGGTTAAAAATGAACACAAAATTGAGGTTAAAAATGAACTAAAAAGTGAAGTTAAAAATGAACTAAAAAGTGAAGTTAAAAATGAACTAAAAAGTGAAGTTAAAAATGAACTAAAAAGTGAAGTTAAAAATGAACTAAAAAGTGAAGTTAAAAATGAACTAAAAAGTGAAGTTAAAAATGAAGTTAACATATATTTCTTCGAAATTATTTATTATATTTCCGTATGATTAGTAACAAGCTCGGTTGAACAATAAAACAAGTTTTAAAAATATGCTACATAAACGTAGCAGGAATGCGAAATGTGGATAGCTTAATAGCAATTTTTTTACACATTAAGTGTTCGTTTGCTCATTTTTTGTATGATTTTTTTTCTTTTTTTTTTTTTTCTTTGTACATATGTAAATGCACAGTATAACATATATATAAATGGGGGGAGGGGAAAAAAAAAAAGGGCAATATGACAGCAATTAAAATTTTTTTTTTTTTCCCTTTTTTATGTTTAAGTGCAATTAAGAATTACTTGTTCGTAAGTGAGTGCATCAAGGTGAGGGTTCTCAATGGAGAAAAAAAATAAAAAGAAATTAAAGCATTTGTCATGAATCATTTGTTATATATGATTTGTCATAAAATATTTATCAGTGTGCACGTACATGTTAAAAGCTGCGCTTATCTTTTCATTAACGGCTCCACTGTTCTTGCCAAAAACCGGAAGTTAAATTGAACGAATGATTAAGCCCCTTCGCTCGAAGGTAAAACATATGTTGGTCCAATATTAAGATATAAAAATAGAAACTTATAATAGGGAATAATCAACTATTGGTAACGAAATGAATCTATGATGAGTGCCTAATTTGATTAGAAGGAAAACACAAGAGAAATGTAAATAGGCTGTTCTATTTATTACGTACGCTTATATAAGCAAAATATTTATTTATATATAGAATAAATAGCCTTAATTGAGAGCAAAACAAAAAAAAAAAAAAGAAGGCGAAAAAGGGAAAAGAGGACTAATACGCCTAAAAGAGCGAATAAGCGCTAATCGGTCTAATATGCTCTAAATGACAAAACACCAGATGGACGAGGAGCAGAACAAAAGCCTTTTCAGTAGAAAAGAGGAACTACTAAAAAGTGAAAACATAATGAAGATCATGAACGAATCTATGACATACGTAGTGGAGGCTAGTAGGTATAAACCCCTGTGTGAGATAAAAAAGGATCTTGAGTTAATGAAAAATATAATTCATGGTGATATTATTAAAATATTGAATAAGAATTATGAAGAATTTATGTCTTTACCTTCTAATTTAAATATAATAGAAAATATTATCCCAATATTAGAAAAAGAAATAAGAATTTCGAAAACGTATGTTAAGAAATTATTAACAGAAATTAATGCAATCAATAAAAGTACACACGATATATTAACTGACAAAATTAATATTTTCTATATTAAAAATATAGTAAAGACAAATATAGAAATAGAGCAATTAATAAGTAAAATACAAAAAGAAATTAAAATATATGAACGGTCAGAAAATTATACCCTCTTAGTAAATATAGAGCGTAAATTATCTTCTTTTTCAGATAATAATGAAATGGTTAGAAATTTTATGGAGGATATATGTAAAAAAAATAATTTTTATTTATTTTATTATTTAAGTCAAAGAATTATTAACTTAACAAAAGGAATATGGAATATAAAAGCAATGTTATATAATAATTATAAGAGGATATATAAAGTAACACGTACATTAGAAGGCTTAAAGGAGCTTATTGAAAAATATGGCATATCATCGAAATGTGACAAAGATATAGTTGAAATAACTAAATATTATTCATTCGAATATTTAAATGATAATTTAAAAGGTCTTATTATGAAAGTACAAAAATATACAAATCAGTTGTCATATATATTTCTCAGAATGATAAAAGAGGATATTATAAAAAATATAAGGGATGATTTTATTCTAAACCAGTGCACAAACTATATTTTAAACGCTTGTTATATGTTAGATCATTTTGACACATTTATCCAACAATTCTATGAAGTGTTCATTAAGTACATGGTAAGAAATACCTTCCCTTTTTTTTGGGCATAAAAGGGGAAAATGGCTAAAAAAAAAAAAATGAGACACGAAGAGCAGGGGAAAAAAAAGAAAAAAAAGAAAAAGTATCATCTGGACGTTTAAAAAATTATAAAAATTTAGTGTGCATATGAGGAGTATTACCGCTGCACTAGTGGAATTTCTGCGCAGCCGTATCAGCCCAACCAGACGCAAGTCTCTACAACATTTTTGCCAATTTTGCGCACAATTTTCTCCCTCTGTGTGTATGTTTTACCGACCGTATGCAATGTACATATTGTGCATATTTAGCACTGATACATGTGTACATATTTGCGTGTGTGTGTGTGTCCATACATATGTGCGTATTTTTACACGCTCACGTTAGGAGGACCATACCTTCCAGTCATATGAGGAATTTCTATTGCACGTACGGGAGCATCTTCTTGAAGACACAAATATTGTGGAAGTGAACAAACGTATTGACAAGATAGACGAAGGAGCTTTGTTCTGCTCAAATGGAATAGTAACAAAATTGTTGGACCTTATAAAGAGTAAATATTGTAATATTTTTTTACTAAAATACTGTGATGTATTTATTGAGAATTATATAAAAACAGCGAATTTTTTAAATGAAATAAAAAAAGAAAGGAAAATATATGAACAGTTTGTACTTGATGAAATTATAAATAATTTTTTAAAAAATTTTGAAAGAGAAGCATATTCTCAATATATCTTAAATATATTAGAAAATAAAATAAATGAAAATTATAATTATATGATATTATTTGATAAAAAATATATATTTGACAATAATTCATATTGGTTAAAACATACAATTAATTTAATTAAAATTTTTAAAATTTTATTTACAAGTAAATATTATATATCCACATGTTTACCAAATTATCTCTCATTTATTTTTAAACATTTTAAAAATTACATATCCAATACTGAAAGCTTTTTATTATTTTTAGAAGAAAATAATAATCATAAAAACATTACTACCATTGATAAAACAAAATTTAATTTTAGCCTAACATTAACCTATAATAGTATAGGCTTTTTTTTGTCTGATTTTTTATCACTGCGAAATTTATTTAAAACTAGCTGTAAAATAAAAAAATTTATTAACCGTAAGAGTCCGACTTATTTTGTTGTTCCAAAGAAAATAGGAAATGTACCTACATGGATTTTTACAAAAATTATTGCTTCTTATGCTAATGGTTATTATCAACATGATGAAAACAACAAAAATTGTTCTTACTTGAGTAGTGATCATTTTGTTGTGTCCTCATCTTCCTCCACGTCGTCCTCTGCATCAGACTGGTGTGAAAATATGAACGATATCCTTATGCAAGAAAAGTATTTCTCGGACCTTATGAATCGTTGGAATAGCAATGATACGAAGTTAAGCAAAAAGGATGGGAGCAACTTACCATATGTTCAAGCTGCTAACAAATTACTACAACAAGGAGATGAGGATGAAAAAGTACACCAAAAGATGAATGCGCAAATGAGGGTACAGGTGTATGAAGGGGCACGTGTACTCATGCATGAACGAAGCGGTGATAGTAATATCGATAGTCATAGCGGTAGTGATGATGGATGGGATGTGAGTTGTAATAGGAAGCACCCCCATAGTAACCCCTATATGGATATTCAACAAATAGAATTGAAAAATTCAAATACTAAATCACTCAACCGAGCCAAAAAAGGTAACAATACTAGCTCTGCGTGCGCTGCTAATATTATACCCAGTGTTGAACAAAACGAAGACAAAGAATGCGAACAAAACAGCAGCCTACAGAAATTAGGCAAGGACAATAAAAATACATTAAAAGAAAAGAGGAAAAAAATGAAGCTACATTTACACATATATCAAAAAAATAGCAAAAGAAAAATTATACATGATATAAACTGTATAAACGGTTTTTTAAAAACCTTATCCAAGATTGTTCTAAATACACAAAAATCCTTTGAAGAATATTTCATTAATAAGATGTTTGAAATATGCTCTAGTTTTTTGGTTTATTTGCACTCCCTCTTGGCCATTTACAAAATGACTAATAAGCGCGTAAGAGAATAGACATGCACAGCATCACATTGGAAAAGGTACATGTGGGCGTGTTACAACTATACGTACGGGAGTGTATCTACGTTGAGAAGAAGTGCATGGGGTGTGTATGCACATGGCAACATATAAACGTGTATATATACATACACATATATATACATATGCATATGTGTACGTATATATATCTATGTGTATAACTGTGCGTGCTTGATTAGATGCTGCTTTTATATTTTCCATTTCTGCATATATAAGGTTCCCGAGAAGCCGAGTGAGCAAGTGGACAAGGTTATCCTCCCCCTTATTTCTTTTAAGGCATTTTATGAGGACATCATAGCGGACGTAAACCAAATGAACACGCAAATACAAGAAAGTGTGCATGTGCATATATATATGTTCGAAGATTATGCATTTACACCGAGATGCTTCATAATTTTTTGCAGGTCATTGTTGAGGGGATAATAACAAAAATCGTTGATAAAATAAATGACTATTTCCTTAAAGAAGTAATAATAAAATAAAACACTCACAAATTGCTAATTAACAAAATGGCAAAGCAACAAAATAGAATAACAACGAAATAGAAGAATAACACATTATCACTGAAAATTGAGGAAGTGTGAAATGCTCCTTTGATAGCTACTCATGTTTTCCATACTCGACTTTTTTTTTTTGATCTACTTTTTTATTTTTTAGATAAAAACCATTATTAACGTAAAAATAGGGGAACAAAACGAGCGAATTGTGAAATTTAACTTGTGCAATTTGTTGAAGGTTACACAGACAGAAGAATTCATACATACATAACATACGTACATAAATGTATACATATATATGTACACACTTTTACAAATATATATTTTTTCCATAAAATTATACCACATTTTCGAATTTGCACATTTAGTGAATGGTAACCTCCTTTTTTCAATTTTTGCTTTTTTTAAACTTTTGCAGGATGATGAAATACCTTATGAAGAAAAAATACAAAGGCAAATATATTTAGTAAGAACTGTTCTTAGCGTGTATATACATACTCACATGCATACACCCATGTACATATTAATTTGTAAAAATGCGCATATAGACCTTTGTTCATGAGTTTAGGCCTGCGTATTTGCCAAAACCCCATGTTGAAAAAGAGACAAATTAAACCTGATATGTATAAGACTATGCATATATGTATACACATTAGTTTATATACCTATTCTCTGCTCGTCATAATTTTTATTATTTTTTTTTTTTTTTAAATACAATAGGATATATGTCATTACGAAAAAATATGTAATGAAAATTTTAAAATAAATAAGGAAAACAATAGTAGTATGGGAACATTAGTAAATTATTTTGTGTTAAAGGAGTAAATAAGAGACAGGAATGCAAAGGTAAGAGATATAGACCGTACGCAGTATCCATTATATAGTTTGATGTATGAAAAATAAATTATGAAACACGTTCAACTTGTTTTCTATAGTGCATGGATGGTTAAATGAACACGATTTGATGATAGTTCATTAAGTATATAATTATGTGTATCATTTATCTTTTCCTTTAGCGTTGTTCCATTTTTTCCCCCTTTGTTGTAATTTTTTTTTTTTTTTTCCTTTAAGAATATTTCATAATTTTTGTAAGCCTACTCTCTCCCTTTATAAACATTACTATGGTAAACGCATTATGAAAAAAAGAAAAAAAAAAGAAAGAGATCAAAACATAAGCTATACATTTTTATAGCTGAAAATTTAAGCTTAAAACTGTTCCTCCGCCTCTGGCAAAAACTTTGTGCATTCGCCAACGAATGTTATAATAGTATGAACATATGTACAATATAAAAAATAAAGTAAAATAAAATAAAACAAAAGAAAGGAAAAGAAAGTAAAATAACACAAAATAAAGCAGAATAAAGCGGAATAACTAAAAACAATTTTTGCGTGCTTTTTATATCACAACAATGTACTGATACTTCAATTAGCAGAACGTGTTGAAAAAAAAAAAAAATTTCTCTTACGATATTATAAGCCATAACAGAACAGCACATTTTATCCAAAAAAAAGAAAAAGTGCTAAGTTTTATCAAAAACAATGCAGCAAGTTTGCCCGCTAGAAAAAAATAAATTTATAAATGAAGATTTAAAATATAAAAGTGAAGTTTTCAAGCATTTGAAAAAATGCCCATTATTTTTAAAAAATTTATATTTGCATTATAACCCTTTTTATTTTCCTCAAATAAATGATAGCAGTTTGTATTTGGTAAGGCAGGAAAATGTAGAGGAGATACTATATGACTACCACCACTTTTTTAATGAAACGATTATACATTTGTTAAAAAAAAGCATTATAAATATAAATGTAACTACTTATGAGCAGTTTTTAAATCTAAAACATAAGTTTCTGTTCAAGTATTTTTTAAAATATGGAAAAGCTACCTTGCTACGAAAACTGGAGGATGACGTATTTTTAGAAAAACTGAAAAAAAAAATAGGTCCACAAAATGGAAATCATGCTGATACTATAAGTGTTGTAGGTGCAAATGTTCTTTTAAATTATTACATTGAAAAGATAAAGCTGTCGATAGGAACAAGTAGGAGAGGCGGTGGTAGTGGAAGCGGTAATATCAGTGGTAGTGGAAGCGGCAGTATCAGTGGTAGTGAAAGCGGCAGTATCAGTGGTAGTGGAAGCGGCAGTATCAGTGGTAGTGGAAGCGGCAGTATCAGTGGTAGTGGAAGTGGCAGTATCAGTGGTAATAGCAACGGAAGTAATGATAGGGCAATGCAAAACAAAGGGGGGATAACGGCAAGCCGCATTTTTAATCATTTAGCAGTAAAAGAGAGCAACATCCCATGTAACGTAAAGGGAGTAAACGATTTCACCAAAAATCCGAATGTAAAAGAGAATGCGCACGTTGCAGTTAACAGTGAGCATAACCATACCAAGGACCCTTTTTTTCCAACATATAAAGATATAAAAATAAAAAAGAAACAAATAGAGAAATTTGACTTGCCAATATTAACACTCAAGAGTATAGGAATCATTCATAAGTACAAAATATGTAGAGAAATAATAAAATATGTCGATACAAATATATTTTTTTTTTTGAATGGAAAAAAAGGTTACGAAAAGACTACAGACATTAACAATTCAGAATGTATTTTTGTTAATGAAAAAGAAAATTTAGATGAGGATGAAATTCTAAGTATTGTGATATACGTAACGATATATCTGTGCTGTAATATGAGTATTATGAAAAGAATAAAAAACAAGAATTTCAATAGAGAACAAAAATATGACAGTACAATTGAAATGTCTATATATTTCTTTTTAGAAAATATAGATAAGCACGATATACAAAATATTAATTTGTTATTTCTGTTATTATATTTTAATAAGATTTTTTTTGAATATTTTTATTATTACCTACTGTGTAAGGAAAAAAAAAAAAAAATGAAAATAAATTTTAACCTTAGAAACATGCTATTTGTAGAGCTTGGTGCAGGTAAGGGTAACACAGCAAGATGGGTAAATTTCGTTATGAATATTTTGACTGATGTACTTTCTAAATTTTCTCTGCATATTGAATTAAAGGATGACAAGAGGAAGAATGATCATCCTGATAGTGGGGAAAAAAAAGAGTTAACAAAATTTATTTCTACTCATTACACATGCATGGAAAACAAACAAGAACAACCACAAACAGATAAATGCAAAATTTTAATTATTGAAAAAGATTCTCGTAGAAATAAAAAAGAAAAGAAAGATTTTTACATGCAAATAGCTAAAAATTATAACACACATACGCTTAGAATAAAAGCAGATATAGCTGATTTTCATCTAAGTAAATTCCTCCGCTTTGTTCAAAATGGAAAAGCAGAAGAACGAAATATTTTTCTAATTCCGGATATAGTTCATTTTTATTATTGCAAAGATGTGTACTGGAGAAGAGAGCAGGGGCAACGGTTTCTCTCGGATAAGGTGAGAAAATTGAAAGGAGGTGAAGAAGGTGAAAAAGGAAAAGAAGGGAAAGACGGAAAAGAACAAGTGGGTGAAATAGGCCAAATCGGTGATCAAGAAGGCGCCAAAAAAAGAACAAACTATTATAGCAAGATGGCTAATCTTGTATTGTCGGAAAAATACTTGAAAAATAATTTACTTTTTCTTGAAAGCTACTTCGACGTACATGTTAAAAAGATATTCCTCTTGTTGACGCAAGGGAACAACGACCTTATCAAGTTAGTAAAATAGCACAGTGGAGAGAAAAGAAAAAAAAAAAAAAAAAAAAAAAAAAAAAAAAAAAAGGTATAATATAACGTAACATGATTTAACACGAAGAAGCAGATCAAAATAAAATAAGATAGAACTAGTGCACTTATATGACTCCTATATGACAAAACAGTGCAAACTGCCCACTGTTCATATTTTTCCTTTTGTTAGGGTTTATAATAACATGAACGACTTTCTCAAAAATGTGGACTTCCAAAAAGTGACATTTATAACCAAACATTTGTGTGGAAATGGGACAGATCTAGCTTTAAGGTTCATAAGAAAAAAAAAAAAAAAAAAAGATTTCAATCATTTCGTACATTTCGAGAATTTCAATCGATTGTTCAGTAGCCATTTTGTTTGTATCTGGGCCTTTAATATTCTCTTTTACCCCTTATTTATATTTAGGATGATAATGAATAGTACTAAGAACGAAGTCCTTGAGAATTACTTCATTTTAGCTCCATGTTGCCACCATAGGTACAATTAGAATTTTGTTTTATTTCGTCCAAACTAGCCATTTTAGGTGTACTTATTATCTCCTCTTTTAATATTGATCAAGAGGAACATAAGCATTATTTTACCTATTATGTCACTCACTATTTTATCTGTTCGTAGATTTGGGTGCATATTCCTGTACTTTATTTTATCTTTTTTTTTATTTTTTCCTTGTACCCAATTTGCAAAACGTAGGTGTGAGGTGCAAAAAATCCTGGGATTCGAATATTTGAAAAAATTAAACATCGATAAGAAACATTTTCAGTACATGGTTAACCACATGTCAGGGTAATAATGAAAAAGGGAAAAAAGAAAAGACAAATATATTTTTTTTTTTTTCTTAAAAATATAGCACTATTTTAAATTTCCCCTTATATATATATATATATATATATATATTTTCACGACAATTCAGTTATGCCTCATGTGACAGCAAAATGAAGAAGTCTGTTGGGAAAAAAATAAAACTTCTTATTGATCTCACCAGGTATCCTGTACTCTTTTTTTTTATGCGCTCGATACAAACGCAAACCCTCACTAATACCTATACACATATATACATATACATATACATATATATATGAACATATTCACATGCGCTTATATACATGTACATATATGCTTGCACAACTTTACTTCCCCTTTTGCAGACTTCTGTACCTGCTAGAGAAAGGGTTACAAAATGCTTATATAATAAAATACGTTAGTAGACGAGTAACAATTGAAAATTACGCCTTCCTTTTTTTCAATCATCAAAATTTGAATTTGTGTAATTTCAAACATTTTTAAGTTTAGTGCATGAGTTAATGTCTTTCTTGTGAGACGAAGTACTTGGGAAAAAAATATGCGAAAAGAAGTTTTTAATGGGGAAAACAAATATGCAAAAAACGTGATTTCTCTGCCTCCAACAGTTGGAAGAAGAACAAAAAAAATTATGCAGATGTGCAATAAATGAATATAATGGAAAATTACAGAATAATAAAATTATTTATTTTGGAAAAGGGGGAGATACATTTTTTTTCTGCAAAAAAAAAAAAAAAAAAAAATGGTAAGTTGACCATTTCGCACATGCTCAGTCTTTTTTTTTTTTTTTTTTTTTTTTTTTTTTTAAGAAGATTGCACATCCTAACCATTGGTGACTTCCGTTCGGTATTTGCTTATATCAAGGGTAACAGTCTTAGAGCTTTTTTTATGCTTGTTTTTATATACACCTATCAACGTTTGACTTTTGCTAAAAAATTTTTCCTTTAGCGAAATTACAATAACCTGACTGTTAATCGAGTTTAAGTATCTTGTTAAGGAATTTATTTTAATTGGATCCATATTTGCATCAACTTCATCAAGTATGATAAAAGAATTGTTAATATATTTCTGGATGGAAAAAATTAATGCTAAGGCACTAATACTTTTTTCTCCTCCGCTTAATTCAGATATTTCAAAATATCTTTTCATTGGTGGCATATTATTATATTTTATTCCACAATAAAATGGTTCATCATCTTTATTAAATTCATTATAATTACACAAATCTAGGAAAGCCTGACCACCTACATGATGTTTTATATTATATGTTAGATTGTTGTATACATTATCAATAATATTTTTAATATAATTAAAACAGTGTAGAAATTTATATGATCTTTTTTTTTGTAATATGCGAAAATTCCGTTCAAATAAATTACACTCTTTTCTTTCTTCAGATAGACATGTATCAACAGCTTTTAATTTGGCTGTTAATTTTTCATACTCTTTTTCAGCATTACTATTAACATTTCTTAACTTTAGAAATTTCTTTTTCCTTTCTATTTCTTTTTCCATTTTTTCCGTTTCATTATGTATATCTTTATCATTATCTAGATGCTTTAATTCGTCTGATAATACATCGAATGATATGTTTGATAATATCATATCCTCCTCTGTGTCTTCCTCATTATTTTGCTCGTTATCATCATCATTATCATCGTCCAAAGAGGATCTAGTCTCACCGTTTGACGATATGGATGTATTTGTTTCTTCATCACCTTCGCTATCCATCAACAGTTTGCTCTTTCTCTGTCTATTCATCTTACTCGTAGTTTTACTTGTTTTACCTTTATTATTTTTATAGGGATTTTTTTTCCCCTTCTTCACGGTATTGTAAGCATTCCGATGGTTCGGCTCCTCCTCCATATCCTTTAGTACATTACTTGTTAGAAATATATTTATACTATTCATATCGCATTCATTTATTAAATCTCTTATAAATTGTGTGTATATTTCAATTTTCTTTTTCGAATTTTCAATATTACTTTCAATAGTTTCATATTTTTCAAAATTATTATTTATGCTTTCTCTTAAGTCATTTAGCTCTTGATTAATGGTATTTAAATTTTTAAGAAATGTTATCTTTTTATTTTCTAGCTCGTTTATAATACTGTTTATTTCTTTTATTTTGCTTACGGATTTATTTTCCTCTTGCTTTAGCGCCTCCAACTCCTTTTTAACCTCCTGCTCAAAGGCATATTTTTCGCTTCTTCCATTTTGTCCATTTTTTCCGCCTTTTTCGCTTTGCCCATTTTTTCCAGTATCTTCATCTCTTTCACTCCCGTGAACCAAATTAACTTCATTTCGTTTGTCCAACAACTCATTAATATCGTCATTCAGCTTCTTTATGTTATTATTTATTCTGTCTATGTGTTCATCAATTTTTTCTATTTCCTCCATATTATATTCCACAATTTCGTAGATATTATCCACGGAAAATTTGATGTTCAAATTTTGAAAGGATTCCTTCTGATATGAGCACAAGCTATTTCTTTCTTTTAACAATTCCTTTTCATAATTGTGTAAACTATCCAGCTTTTTTTTTATATCGACATTTTTTAACTTATTAATTTTATCTTCATATGTATCAATAATAGCAGTTTTTGCCTCTATCTCCTTTTCAAATATATCTCTTTTAATTAGAATGCTAGCTAGCTTTTTTTTATTCAAATCGATCTCACTATTCTGTTTGCTGATTAATTCATTCGTTTCAATGATTTTCTTGTTACACTCATTGATACTATTTCTACATTCCTCTTTTTCATTTATTAGCTTGTTGTATATATTTATGTTGAGTCGTCTGTTGCTATATTTTTCCTTATCAGCATATTTGGACGATATATCAATAATAAGATTATTGTTTTTAGAAATAATATGACCATTCAGTGTCACTATATTTACATTTAAATATGGAAATTTGCTCTTAATTTCTTCTGCATCTTTTATCCTTTCCACTATGAGTGTATTTTCTCCAATGAGATAATCGAACAATATTTTATAATTTGCATCGCACACTAAACAATTATTTGCCAATACAATATTCTTTTTTTTTTTAAAATCGTTCATAACCTTTTCAATAATATCGTACGAAGAATCATCTCTATTGTCTTCTTCCTCAACATGGTCATTATTATCCTGTTCATAATGAATAGAACTATTAATAATATGCAAATTGTTCATATATTTTTTTTCTTTTTTTTTTTTTTTTTTTTTTTGCAAATTGGTTACAAAATTTTCAAAAGGAATAAAATCAATTTTGTGTAATTTATTATCTTTTAAATATTGAATACATTTGATACAACTTTGTATATTTTTAACAACTAGATAATTATTATATTTATGAATAATATTATTAACAGCAATATAATACATCTGATTATTAATTTCATACAAATTACATACTTCATCGTATATTTCATCGTCCCCAAAAATTGTCTTTAAATTTTTAATTACTTCTTTTTTTTTTTCAAAAAATAGCAATTCATTTTTATGTATATTTAATACATTTACTTCTTCATCTAATTGTTCTAGTTGCTTTTCCTTACTACTAATGATTGTATTCCATTCCTTCAATTTTTTCTTACCATTATCTATATTTTTTTTATTTTCCTCAATTAAATAATTTAATTTGTTTGTTCTATCCCTCAGTTCGTCTAACGACACCTTTTCAGATTCGTAATCTAATAACTCCTTTTGCTTCTTTCTGCTATAGTTGTCACATTCTTCTTGTAATTCTTTTACATCCTTTTTTAATGTGCTAGCCAAATTGCAATAATTATTTATGTTAATGTTGCTGTTAGCGCACAGGTACAGATACCTCTCTTTGCATTTCTTGTACTCCTCCAGGCTTTCTATTAATGAGAATACGTTGCACATGTTCAGCATTTCCTCGGTACTTCCGCTGTTGTGGTCATCAGGGTTCGCGCTGCTGGAAGTAGCAATAGCAGAAATGGTGTAGTAGTAGTAGTAGTCGTAGTAGTAGTAGTCGTAGTAGTCATATTTGTATGGGTCTCCGCCGTAGCAGCAGTTGCCCCCTTTGCCGCAGTGGTGTAGGTGATGCAAGGTATGCCCTTTTCACCCTTCATCAACAGGTGGTACACCTGTGTGTGCTTGTCCTTCACAAACTTTTTCACTTGGTCATACTTGTTGAAAAATTTAAGATTAACTTTTAGTTTATTTCTATACTCCGTGTCCAATTTTTTGTACTGTTCTTTTAGCTGTTCATTTAAATTGTCAATAAATTTCGAGCAGTGTAATTGTATGTTTTGTTTAATTTTTTCATTTGCTAGTATTTTATTCAGCGCATTTTCTGTAAATTTTTTTTTTTCATTAATTTCGTTTAATATAATTTTAATTTCATTTAACTCAATTTTGTGGTTTCTTATTTGATCCTCAATTTTTTGAAATTCTTTTTTTATAAGTAATTTGCTTTTTTCTAATTCGTTGGCTATTTTTTTATTTTTACTTAAAATGACCTGTTCAAATTCAATTTTTTCTTCTTTAAAGGTTAATAAATCTTCCTTATAATTTTCCTTTTTTTTATGATAATGATATAATCGAAACAAGTATAACATTCTTATATCATTTTCATAATCTTCTTTAAGTTGATTATGTTCCACATTTTCATCTATTTGCGTTTTATGAATTTTTATTTCTTGCTCAATTTTTTTTTTCTCATTTAAATAATTCTTACAAGCTATTTGTTTCTCCTTTAATTTTTCCTTAATATCTTCATATATCTGTTCATACTCATTTGATCCACTAATATATTCAAACAATTTGGACAACTCGGTAGGTTTCTTGTTAATAATTTCTTCTATATCTCCTTGAAATATTAAACAAGTTTTTGTCTTAGTTTCAATTCGATTTTTTCTTAAAAAACTCATATATTCATTATGATCTACTAATTTATCATTAATAAAAAAGTGGCTTGCCCCCCTATAATTTAAAGTTCTTTTTATTTCCACATTTTCTTTATTACATTGTAGTATAAGTTTAACATAACATTTTCTTTTATTAAAATTTTCCATTTTTTCATTTTCCTTATGATATATTAAACTTTTCATATTTTTTACTCGTAAATATTTATTATTTATTCCTAAAACAAAACATATACAATCCATAATATTAGATTTACCTGATCCATTAGGTCCTATTATGGCTGTAAATTTTGAAAAGGGTCCTATAATATTCTCATTTTCATAGCTCTTAAAATTGCACACAATTAAATATTTTATAAAACATAATTCATTTTCTTTATATAACGTACTAGATATTATACTACTATTTAGGTAATCGTTCGAAATAGACAAATCGTTCATTTTGGTATTATTCGTTTGCTCATATTGTCTATTTTTTGAAATAAAGTTATTGGAAAAATTCATAGTAGAGCAGCTCTCTCTGCTCTTCCTCAGGCACACCTGATTTGCATTCGCGTCCTCGTCGGGCTTCCCCCCCTCATTGTTAGAGTGGCTGATATTGTTGTTTTCACTCTCGCTTCGAACTTCCTCATTTCGTTCATCCTTGTTGTGCTTATCCATATTGCGGCCACTCTCTTTACACTGTTCGCTAAGCTCATCAGTGCAGTTTGCCCCTATCTCCTCTTGCCAGAAGGGACTGCGCTCATAAAGGTTTTTTTCTTTTTCAAAAGTGTTTTCCTCTTCATTTTCCATGTGAATATCTATGTTTAAATGATTTTCCTCAAGATCATGTTGGGCTAAATTTTTTTTACTCCTATTATCAACTAAGGTAGTTCCTTTAGATGATTTGTTATTATTATTATTTTTTTTTTTTTTATTTACCTCTATACCACTTTTTTCCTCACTTTTTATACCTTTTAAAATGGAATACTTTTTTTCCTTCCCATTTTTTAAATTACTTGTATTGGTATTTGAGAAGTCTAAAGACGATAAATCTGAGTTATCCGAGTACTCGTTATTTATAAAATTGTTAAATTCGTCATCAACAACTTTTACGGAGTTTACAATCAAATTATTTGTATTGCTATCTTCATTTTCGACGATATCTAAGCTGCTTTCATATTGGTCGTCATTGTTACTACTATCAGATAAATCGTCTAATTTTTTCTTGTCTTTCTTTGGCATGCTTTTTTATGCATACGTGGAATTATGACTTTTTTTCTTTTTTTTTTTTTTTATTCTGAATATTATTTAAAAAAAAAAAAAAAAAAGAGAGAAAACGATTAACTAGCTTAAAAGCATAATTTTTTTATTACATTTTTGTTCATTTTATTTCATTTCTGCATCGAAAACGATGACATAAGTAACAATGTACTTCGTTAAGCTTGTTTACAGTATATGAACTTTATTATGTGTTCATTTGGTACACAAACAGTTATCTTATAATACGTGTGCGTGTAATTATAAGGAATGTAAAATAATGTAAATATAAATCGTAAAATGATGTTATATTAAAAGGCGCTCATAAGTATAAATATATATATATATATGTACGTATATGCATGTACATACAACTACTGATGAATGTTTAAAAATGAAAAAACAGGAGAAGCAGCTTCTAATGTTTAGCAGATTTGCTCCCTTACTACCGATATTACAATAAAAGTGTATATAAATATATACATATAATGTATACGCATGCGCATATATATATATATATATTTTTTTTCCCGCATACGTAAATCAAATATATACCTGAGCTGTCACATGTGTGTTGTTCGAATAATTATTTCAAACATGTGTATTATTCGTGTATATTTATAAGCACATTTTGAATAACTTAGGTAGACTAGTTATCTTACATTTGGCATAATTTTTTTTTTTGCAAAAATTTGTTTAAGCAGGAACAATTGTTTTTCCTAATATCGTGTTTTCCTTATTGCAAGTAACTTATTGACGAACTTGAAAATTTCTTAGTTTTTTTTTTTTTTTTTTCTCTTTTTTATCAATTCGCTTATTCGAATTTTACGAGAATATTCATCAAAGAAAAAAATCTTTTAAAAATTAAAAAATAGGGGAAAAAAGCTTCTATATAGTATATCCCATGATCTTACAAAGTAAGAAAAAAATTTGATCCATAATACACATATATATATACATTTATATATGTACATACATCATGTATAATTATTCAATTAAGCTAACAGTTTTCCGCAAAAAAATTTAAATAAAATTAAAATTAAATAAAATCAAATAAAAATAAATCAAATCAAATAGAATAAAATAAAATAAGATAAAATAACTATATTTTGATAGAAAAATTACAATATAAAATCTCAAAAAGGCTGAAAAAAATGAAGTGAAAATAGGCATAATTTTAGTTGTGTTATTCAGATAGTTTAGTGTTAAAAAAAAAAAAAAAAAAAATGCAGAAAAAAAATGGAAAAGAATTGTTTTCTAAAAGCAATGTACTTAATTTGTGTATACACATATGTTTACACATGTATATACTTTTAAAAGAAGTTATAACTGATTTTTTTTTTTTTTCTTTTTTTTTTTTTTTTTTTTAGATAATATTAAGTTCAATTTGATAGTTAGACATTTATTGTATGTACAAATAAACAAGGGAAAAATTACCCACTATGTACATACGAGTCTACACTTATCAACTTCACTCAATATTAGCCAATATTGATCAATATCGATCAATATCATTCAATATTACTGAATACTGGTGAAATGCTTTTACAATTTTTTAGGAACATATAGTAATGTTAGCCTTCACAATAAGTGAAAATATATTTTTTTTTTTTTTTCATTTTAGACAAATTTTTAGGAATGTATAAGGTCTTTATTTTTTATTATTTTTTTTTTTTTTTAAAGGTCCAAATAGACAATTGTTTCATAATGAAAACTAAAATTGAATGAAAGAATTTCAAAAGATATTATCCTACACACATATATTTAATCGTGTATATGTTCCTTTTACATATAATGAAAAATGAAAAAAAGTTAAAATATAAAACAGTTCTAGCTATGAAAAACGCTTTTTAGCCTTATTACTAACTGAAAATTAAAAAAATACTTTTTAATAATACTACTACTACTACAGTATTTCTTTTTTTCTTTTTTCCATATATATACGTATGAATAATTGAATAACTCCCATTACATGTTTAGTTTGTCAAAATTTTATTCATTCAAAGGATTTACCAAAAAAAAAAGTAGATTTATAAGCAAAAATAAAACATAACGTAAAAATAATATCTGAATGAACTCATCAATTGTAGAAGAAGTAGCACACTTATGTATATATGTATCTACACACATATACATATCTGTACACATGTACATATCCGTATACATACGTATGTATACATATATATAAACAAAAAAAACGTTTATAAATGCACAACATGTAGATTACTTCTCAAAACAGTGGACGAACCAATTTTTAAAATAAATGTAAAGAAAATGCATTAAAGAGAGAATAAAAAAAAAAAGAAAAAAAAAAGTGCCTATATAGCCAAAATAAAAAAAATAATTTTACAGAAAATATGCACATTCATTGTGCACACACACACATACAAAAAAAAAAAAAAAAAAAAAAACGCATAACATGCAGAGAAATAAAGCGTAACTAAAACAAATACATGAACATTCAGAAAAAAAAAAAAAAAAAAGTCAACTAATATTCAAAAAATTCTTACTTGTATAGAAAAAAAAAAAAAAAATGAGTAAGTTTATACAGCAGATATTCGAGGATTACAGTAAGTCTAGAACCCAGTTCACCCAAAGTATCTGTGATTTATGCTTAAAACCTCACAATATTGAATTATTAATAAATACAGATATAATAATTTTACTTCGTCCATTGATACTAGACAAAGTTCCAATTGTACAACAAAATGCAACATTAATTTTAGCGAAACTAGCGAGCTATTCTGAGGAGGTAGCTACCACTATTTTACAAAATGATGTGTTACCTCATTTAATATATTGTTTAAAACATGAAAATAAAAACTATAGAAAAAACTGCGCTTATACGTTAAAATCTTTAGCTAATCATAATGCCAAACTAGCCAATATTGTTGCTGAAGAAAATTGTATTGATTATTTAATGGACTGTTTAGATGAATACGACCTAAGGTTAAAGGAATCTTGTATTAATGCATTATGTGCGATTGTAAAAAATGACATAGACTTGTCTAATAATGTTGTTAATAAAGGAATAATTCCCTTATTATTATTATGTCTGCAAGAAAAAGATAACAATTTAATAAAAAGTTCTTTAAACTTCTTATCTGAGTTATGTAAACAGTCTAACGAAATTGCTAAAAATGTTGTTGATAATAATGTATTACCAAATTTAATAAAATTTTTAGATAACAACGATGTTCATATAAAAAGGTATACTTGTAACTGTTTGTCACAAATAGCAAAACATAAAGAAGAGCTAACTGAACTGATGATAGAAAATGATGTTTTTCCAAAAATACTTTATTTATTAAAAGATAATGATGATATTGTTAAAAAAAATTGTGCTAATTCTTTAAAAGAAATGAGTAAACATAATGAAGATATATGTAAAATTATTGTGCGTGCAGGAACATTACCTTTTTTATGTGAATGTATAGAGCAATCATCAAAAGATAATATAAAATTACCTGCAATATTATGTCTCGGTTTTATCTCTTCCTTTTCGGAGGCCTTAAGTTTAAATATTATTTTATCTAATGCTATACCTATTTTAAAAAAATGCATGGTAGAAGAAACAGAAGATTATATAAAATGTGCTTGTGTGTGGACAGTAGGAAATATTGGAAAACATTCATCTGAACATGCTAAGAAACTTTCGGACGAAAATATTTTAATTATTTTAGTAAACTTATATAACTCTAACGATTCTTCAGATGATTTAAAAAAGAAAGTTAAAATATCATTAAAAAATATTATACAAAAAGTTACAGACTTGGAGGCATTACAACCTGTCTTCTTAAAGTCTACATTAAAACTAGCTAAATATTCCATTTTCCAGTTTTCCAAAATATTGCCTAGAAATCCGTCCTACAAAAAATCCTTCATTAAATCTGGATGCTTAAAATATTTGCAAGTAAAATGAAAAGAGAACACAAAAAATTTAAAAAAAAAGGAATCAAACTTTTTAATAATGTTTACATATGGGGGGGATAGTCATCTGTTTAGAATAACTCACAAGTGCTCCCTAACAAAAAATAGCATAGCAGTATTAAGTCATGTGTACGCAACGTGAAGGCATAAAATATGCAACAAATAAGGGGGAAAATACGTAGGCAAATAAGTGGGCATATAAGTGGGCAAATAAGTAAGCAAATTAGTAAGTGAATAATCTTATTGATGTACGTAGTATTATACTCAGTAGTGTTAGCGTATTGAGTATTTTTTCACTTAATTAAAGGAAAATAAATAAAATAAATTATATGTCTGTGGATGGGTTTCACTGGTGTTCTCAGAATTTTAACCTTTTTTACCACAAAGCAGTCAACTGTGTGCGCAAAACGAACGCTTTTTTGTGCGCCCAGAAAATAATATACATATATATATATACATACATATATACATACATATATACATACATATGCATTTATATACATACATATATATATATAAATGCATATGTATGTATGTGTGTTCGCATATATTCCCCATTGAATTAGGAAATAAAAATTTCTGACGAGGCAAAGAAATTCGAATTAGAGATCAATACTATAAATAAGTCCTTCCCTGAAGATATAGTAAATTATTACACACCAGGATATTCCGAAACCTTGATTAAAAAAATAGACGATATTGACAAAAATTAACCGTAGAATTAACCTTTATGCGTCGTAACTGTGTTCCTTCCATGTTTGCGTAATCATAAAACTTGTATACATATACACGCGTGAAGTGTACGGACGTATTTACGTTTTGAAAAAGAATGAGTATAACAGGAACAAAGAAACAGATTCGTTTTATATTTTATTTCAAAAAAATTTAAAATTATTTTTTCAAACATTTGAGTTACTTCTTTTATTTTGTTTTATTTGATTGTATTTTATCCTATTTCAGTTTATTTCATTTTACTTGATTTTATTTCATTTTACTTGATTTTATTTCATTTTACTTCATATTATTTCATTTTACTTCATATTATTTCATTTTACTTCATATTATTTCTTTTTACTTCATATTATTTCATTTTCTACATTTCATTTCATTTTACTTCATATTATTTCATTTTCTATATTTCATTTCATTTTACTTCATATTATTTCATTTTCTACATTTCATTTCATTTTACTTCATATTATTTCATTTTCTACATTTTCTTGTCAACTTATATTCCCTTCGTTGACTTGAACGAAGGAAAAACTTTTAGAAAAAATAAAGAAAAAAAGAAGCCTCCTCTTTTTTCTCACCACGATATGCATCATATGTGATTTAGAAAAAACGAAAAATGAAAAGGAAAAAACAAATATGCACATTATTCTGTTTAATTATATAAATCAATCAGTATGTACGGTCAGTCAAAATTTAAGGGTAAAAATAAAAAAGGAAAATATATGAATAAACCGATTGGTCGATTAGCAGCATAACCGCTTGACCTATTGACTGATTAACGACACATTAAAATGATTTGCATGGTGGACTAAGGTCTGTGAAATAAACCTATTCATGATTTGCCCCTTAGCAAAAGCGGACAACTTAAATTATCAACGTGATACCACTTTTAATCTATTTAATGAAATATCTACTGAGGAGAACAAACAGAAAATTCGCGTTCAACAGTTTTCTTCGCAAATCGTGCTCTTTCTACTGCTCCAGAAAAAGGAGCAACATATCAGAAATTTTAGAGAGTAATCATTATGATAAAGATGGGAAATATGATAAAGATGGGAAATATGATAAAGATGGGAAATATGATAAAGATGGGAAATATGATAAAAATGGGAAATATGATAAAGATGGGAAATATGATAAAGATGGGAAATATGATAAAGATGGCAAATATAATAAAAATGGTAAATATAATAAAAATGGTAAAAACGTTGTCTCCAAATTTTATCCTATTGAACATGAGAAGGACATAATAACCATTTTGCAAAATTCGGCGGAAAGAAAAAATGAATTAACTTGTCAAAACATAATACAATTACTTCAAGCATGTAGTAAAAACAGATACAAAAATGATACGATTGCACAGTTAATAATTATGAACATAAAATATAATATTGAAAAAATGTCCATTATTCGATTATGTGTGTGCATAAATTATTTGGTTAATTTGAATATACTAAAAAATAATGAGAATTTTACGAATGTACTAATTAATTCTTTAATAAAAAAGTTGAAAAATGATGAACATATAGATCTGTATGGAATATGTCTTATAGCTAAATTTCTTCTTAATGAGAAAATAAAAAACCAAGAATTATTTTACTTAATAGGTGACATAATCAAAAATAAAATAACCATGAATTCGAATTCGTATGATATATACAATTTGATACTATCCCTTTTAGCTATTCAAGATAACAGACTTTTAAAAAATGATAAAATTTCTGATGAAATAGGTACCAAGTGTACACAAAATAATTATAGCTTATGTAATAGAAAAAATGAAGAGAATATATATCACAAGATGGACACTACTATCCATTTTGTACAGATATATACGAATTACAGAATGAATAATAATTTAGAAAATGTGATTAAATTAAATGAAGAGAATATTTACAAATTGTTATATCATTATATAAAATTGGACAGGGTAAAAAATGAAGAAATCATTCTTATTATTAATAGTGTAAGTAGTATAAATAGAAAAAATTTTATGCACAAAATGGATTTAAGTAAAAAGGAAAAAACTGATTTATATGAAATGTACTTTAACAGAATAAATTATAAGGAACAATTTGAAGGTAAATTAATAGCACTTCTTCTTTTTAATTTACAAAAAATTTTAAAATCAAATGAAATATCAGAAAAAACGTTTTATCATATTTTGCAAAATATTTACGACTCTTTAAAAATTGCCACAATAAAGACGAGACAAAATGTGTGTCCATCACAAAGAGGAAGGAATGAAGTGGGGGAAAAACAAGGAAGTGGAAAAGTAGGTGCAAAGCAGAAAGATCTGCTTACACAAATTAAGAAGCTTAAATGCGTAGAGGAAGCAGCAACTATAGGGGGAGATAAAATAAAATGTAATAATGAAAATGATACCAAAATGAATAGAACATATTCTAATTACTCAAACAATTTAAGACTGCATTTTACTATTCAAGAAATTGGCATGATATTTCAATTTTATGATTGCCTCTTAAATATATCCATAGGAAGAGATAAATTTGCAACGTCTTTCCAGCACACTCATCATACCGTTTTAAATTTACAACACGATATGATTGACAGGAAAGAAGAAAAAAAAAATAGTTATGGAATATTGTACAGTACAACAGACGGGCAAAATGCGCACAGGGAGATTCATAACGACCACTACAATTACCACTACAATTACCACTACAACAACTACTACACCTATTGGTGTACCCTCTTCGGGGCACAGGTAAACACTCTAAAGGAGAGCCTGCTTTTTTATGCTTCACCTAGCTATGGAAAAAAGGAAAAAATGAATATACTTGACTTCTGCACAGTGTTCAAAGGGTTTTGTAAAATATATAGAAATACATTACTAGATAGAAATATTTTATTGTTTTTTCATAATTTCATAATATCAAATCAAAACAAAGTAAGTGTGAATGAGTTGATTGTTATACTTAAATTAATTTTCGAAATGAAGAATTCTGATTTTTTTAAAATTTTATGCAATAAAACATACGGAAGCAACACACATGGAAACTTCCTTAACAATATACAAAACATTTTAATTAAAAATGTGTTAAATGAAAAAAGCATTTTACCAAATTATCGTAGGAAGGAGTCGTGTATTATTATGTGCTTCTATTATCTGTCCTTTTTAAACTGGAATGCTAATATATATCTTGTACTGAATAATTTTATTGTAAAAAATATAAGGACTAATACTGTAATAAATGCCATTCCGTATATTATTATAAGTAAATTTAACTATCATAAATTAGAAGAGAAATTATTGAAGGGGCAATTAAAACCGCCAAAGCAGGAAACACAAAGTGGACACGATTTGATGTATGAACAAGAGGTAGCGGATGCCCATGGGGGGGATATGTTCATAAACGGGAATGAAAAAATTTACCAAAAGAAGAAGTGCAATAATGGTGCATCAGGTCGTATTAAAATGTATGGACAAAGCGATTTGGATAGGAGTGTTGACATAAATGCTGCCAGGAATTCTGACAAGACTGTTGAATGTAGTGCTTACAGTAGTGCTGATAGTAGTGCTTACAGTAGTGCTGATAGTAGTGCTTACAGTAGTGCTGATAGTAGTGCCTACAGTAGTGCTGATAGTAGTGCTTACAGTAGTGCTTACAGTAGTGCTGATAGTAGTGCGTACAGTAGTGCTGATAGTAGTGCTTACAGTAGTACATGTCAGAATAATTACCCCATTACGCGTGATATTGAGAGGATACATATCCTGTACAAGTTAATAAATAAACATTTTGATCGATACAGAATGTACTGTGTGCTGAGCTGCATTTATGTGTTCACAAAATTTTTAAAGGAGAAGAAGACAAGTTATTCGTTTCCCTTTTCGAATTTTAATTTTCCCGATTTGTTTCAAAAATTGCACAACAAACTGTTAAGCAGCTCAAAATTACGGTGTGAAAATAATTATGACTATTTTATTAATTTTGTAAAATACAATTATTGTGTATCATTCCTTAATTATTATATAAACTTAAATAATTTAATGGAAAACATACTACAATATTGTAAGGATTTCCCTTTCAACTTTTATACGCCGTTTAATGCATATCTTATAGTTCACTTTTTGATAAATTATGAACAAAATATAAAAAGTCAGAAATATATTCCCTATATAAAAAATGTATCACCACATTTTGAAAAAAAAATTATACATACATATAATACCATAAAAATGGAAAAAATAATTGTTTTTAAAAATTTAATGAAATATGTAAGTTCTCATCACGAATTATTAAATACACACGACATTATAAATATAATGAAAACTTTAAAATTGTTATCCTTTGAACTTAATTATAAGACCATCTTAATAGTACATAATTTCATTCTAAATTTTAAATGTTATTTACACACAAAAATAAGTACAAACTTTGAAATATTAATTGAATATATAAAGTTCTTATACTATTTCGAATCCCAGAATTTTGAGTTATTTCAAAAATGCAGTAATTTAATAGTGAATATTTTTATATGTATCTTCAGAACGATTTTTAAAAATCTGCAAAACAGTGAAGAAAATAATTACATTGGTATGCTGCAATTCTCTTTGTTATACATGTCGTACTTTATTCAAGAATCAAACTCGGTTTTTAATATGTTAACCTCCATAAATTTGAGAAAAATACATTATTTAATGAATATTAAATGCTTGAATTTGGAAAAGTATCAACACTCGTACACTTTTCAAGTAAACAAGAAAAGCAAAAAGGGATCATACATGTGCATATGTACGGATGTTATTTGCACGTAATACACCTCTGCGCATTGTAAGAAAAGGTGTAAAACACTATGGTGTATTTGTAAATAATTACGTGAAAAAAATAATGTACATGTAAACATTTCATACTATTTCGTTTTTTTTTTACAGTTACAAATTTTGAAAGTTCTTAAGGGTGTTATTAAAAATAAAAGCATAATAAATGAATACAGCATTGATGGTACACCCTATACGGTTGATATTATCATCACATAAAAAATAGAAAAAGGCAAAACGAATAAAGAATACAGAATATGGAAAAGGTATCATTTTTTTTCCTGAACAGTACATGTTTTTTTTTTTTTCATTACTTTTCTTTATTTGTTTTCTTTTTTTGTTTTTAATTTTGTGCGCATGAATGTTTCTCGTAACACTGTTGCACACCCTTTGAAGAAAATTCTTCCACGTATTTTATCAGTTTCATATTGTTAGTAAACAAGTGTGTTTTATTAAAAAAAAAAAAAAAAAAGAATATCATTTTATTCACACAAAAAAGTAATTGTTTACGGGCATATTATTTAAACAAAATGAGAAAAAACTAAGAAAACTTCCCTATTCCGAAATGCTGAATATGGCAATAAAAATTTTCCCCAGATATGCACACTTATTTATTGTTCCATTATTTTATTATTTCTCTTCCTTCTTCTTTTAAACACCCGAGTCAACCTTAATAATGTCAACACTATATAGAAGTATCTTCTTTTCGTGCACTTAATGCAAATAACTTGTAATTAACATTTATGGAGATTTCGAAGAAAAAAGAAACATAATCCATCATATATATAAATACATATATACGTATATATATATATATATATATATATATATATATATAAGTATGTATGTGTATAATTGTGGTTTATGCTGAATTCTTTGGTTTTGGGATAATTTCACCTTTTTTTAATACTTTTTTTCCTTCTTTTTTTTCTCGAACTCGATGATTTCCTACTTAAATTTTTTGATACACGAGAACAGGATGTACTTGATTTGTAGTCATCTTTTATATATTTTCTTTTCTCACTTCTTTTTTTATCACTATTAGGTTTTCTATCTTTATATTTTTCTTTTTCTTTCTCTTTTTCCCTTTCCCTTTCCTTTACTTTTTCCCTTTCCTTTACTTTTTCCTTTTCCTTTTCTTTTTCATTTATTATATGTTCATACTTTATTGATACAGTTTTTCCATCAATCTGTCCTCCATTCATAAACTCCTTCGCGATTTTTGCATATAGATCATTTTCGAATTTTATTTTAGCACAAATAAAATTATCAGCATTATCTTTACCATCTACATTTTCATCATTTAATAAAAAATTTATATCTTTTAAATTCCCAAAATGCATAAATATTTCTTTCAGATGTTCTACGCTTACGTTTTTCGTCAAGTTATAAACATATATGGAGCTATCATTCATATTCCTTTTCCTTGTTTTTTTAACGTAAAAATGTAAAATAAAAGGTTAAAACAAATTTGAAAAAAAAAAAAAAAAAAAAAGCTCTATAATTGTGCAGAAAATACTCAATTTTATTCAAGCTCATAAATACAATATTATACTTTAATAAAAATTAAATTTTCATTAAAACTGTTGGAATCGTGCCAGATGAAAAATATGCGTATGGAAGTAGTGCGCTTTCTCTTGTTAGGTAATTAACAAAAAAAAAAAAAAAAAAAAATGCAAATACAAATACAAATACATACGTACATATATACATATATATATATATATGTATGTATATATATATATATATATATATATATATATATATATATATATATATATATGCATAACATAAATGTATGATAATATGTGCAACGCATGCTGGTTGGGCGAGTAGATCTTGAGCGGATTTTTACTAGGGGGGAAAATAAGAATGCTTGCATATGAAATGGTATATATGTATGTATTCATGTACGTATGTATATATATATATATACATAATTTTATAGGTGACAGCTTCACAATTAAGCCTTATTTCACTGCATTTCATTTATTTAAATGTTTCATAATATAACACCATTTCAGTCTATTTTTATTTGAGTTTTTCCTAATTCCTGGGTGTATAATTGAGCAGAGGCAAAATAAATGAAGGTCATGCATAATTGTAAAATACGCAAACATAGTATGATCTATACAAATACTAAACTGTAAAACAGCTCATACATAGAGTAAAATAAACATTAATGTTTGTTTTATTTTTTTGGGAAAGACTGTATAGGGATTCTTTTTATATTTATTCAAAATATTACATGTATGTTTATGTTTTACACTTATACATGATGTGTTATTACCCAAATAATATTCAAAAAGAAAGAAAAAAAAAGCCAAAACAAAAGGCTACAATTAAGCCAAGAAAACAAATAAGCATATTTTCATAAGTTCACCAAATAATGTTTTTAATTTTAAAAATGTTTTTAAAAAACAATTTTTAGAAAGGAACAAAAAAAGGGGCATACATACATACATATATATGTATGTATATATATATGTATGTATATATGTATGTATGTATATATGTATGTATGTATATATGTATATATTTATGTATGTATGTATATATGTATGTATATATGTATGTATATATAAATGTATAAATGTACGGGACACGAACGTATGTATGCGCATATACACATATAAACATATATGCACATTATTTTTACATGCTTTTCAAGCTATTTATATGACAGTGGGGATTGACTAAATGAAAATACAACAACTGGCAACAAATTTTGCTAAATGTGAGAATATGGGGGAAAAAAAAAATGCAAAAAAAATAAAAAAAATGTGCATAATTTTAATCGGATCTTTTCATAATCTTTAAATCACCAAAAAAAAAAAAAATAAAAAAAAACGAACACATATGCTAATAGGTCGACATAAAAGATATGTAATGGGACTAAAAAAAAAATAAATAAATATAATGATAAATAAACAGATAAATATGATGATAAATAAACAGATAAATATGATGATAAATAAACATATATATATGATGATAAATAAACATATATATATGATGATAAATAAACATATATATATGATGATAAATAAACATATATATATGATGATAAATATAATGATAAATAAACAGATAAATATAATAAGTATGTAAATAACTAAACAGGTAAACAAACAAACAAATAGATAAACAAACAGATAAACAAAATTATAAATAAATTTATATATTGATGAATAGATGGATAGATAGATAAATAAATAAAAGCATACATGAGGGATAAAGAAAAACAGTAAGAGTGTATATATACACATGTATATACATTTAAGTGTGCATAAACAGACAGATATATGGTTTATGTTGCGAAGGTGTATATTATGGCTGTATGTTATAACCGTAAATTATAAATGTAAATTGACAGGTATTCACCATTTAGTCCGTTTTTTCTCATTTCTTCTTTTTTGATTCCTTTGGCACTTTACCGCCTTGAGGAGGGCTTATACATATCTGTCCTTTTTTATACACACAGTACTGCACTAAAAAAATTAAAAAAATTATATCATCTCCGAACGCTTTAAACTTATGTATTGTTGGCATTCTTAACAGGAGAGAGAACAAATCATCCATAAGAGCATTTAAAAAAAGCATGAAAAAGTAGAATACTGGAATATGCTGAACTGTCTTAGTGCAATAATTTTTTATTATTTGTGGGCACATAAAAATAAAATTAAAAATATATGAATATATTCCTAAGGTGTGTATAATAAATGAATAAAAGGAATCATACAGGTTGTATAAAAAGTTATAAGTAAGAATTAGTATTATTGAACTGATCATAAAATTCTGTATTTTCATTTTGATTTTGTTTTCTAATACGTCTACATTTAAATTCTTGTTTTCTATCGAGGGTTTATTATTACCAATATATACATACGGATGGATTGGTAAGAAATGTATATCATATTTGCTTATTACTTTCCATATACACACAGCCATTTTTAGTACACAAAAGACCATAAGGATTTTGCAACTATTTTTATTTTTT